>NW_026516303.1:0-170855 GCF_025602895.1 Polychytrium aggregatum | reverse complement strand
ATAGACTGTAAGCATCTCGCACTGTTCCTTGTGCATTTCGACAGTGGATGCCGGGTCGCCCATATTCTGGGCAGTCCACTTCGGGGTTGCCATCCCTCGGGATGGTCGATGGGAGGTGTTTGACTCCCTTGTGCAAAGTGTGTGTGCGTGTGACGGCGAGAGGCTTCTCGCCAGAGACTGCTCTTCTCGCCGACCGAGGTGGCCCCGAGAGCGCGTTGTTTCGTTCTCGCTCATTTTATTAACATGAAATTTTTTCAGTGTCCTTGATCTGCCCTCCCGCCTTCCCTCTCCTCCGCTGCCCAGGATGGGCTTCTTTGCCTCTCGTCTCCTGCGTATCCAGCAAGTCTCGCAGAGCACCCGTGCTGCTTCGAACCCATCGACGACCCATGTGAGCGGCACGCTCTTTGGAGTCGGCCTGTTGGTGATGGCCGGCATCGCCATTGCGACTGGTATGGCCAGGCTGTTTGCTCTTGACAATGAGATGCAACGCCGCCGGTGATTTTTTGCCCATGTTTTGCCCGCTCGCCCCTTCGTCCATCGCCACCATCGAACGCTATCTCTATGCCTCTTGCACCTTGCTCACCCCCCCCGTTCTGCGCCTGGGTTTGTTTCATCTTGCTTGGGTTCGCTGCTCGACCGGATCGCACTGACGACGTCACGTCATAAGGATACAGCACCCAAAAGCTGCAACAAGATCTGAACGACAATCAAGAGACGCTGCGACGCATGGCAGAGGCCACAGAGCTGAAGATTCTGGAGCTGGAGCGCAGAATCGACGAGCTGTCGAAGCCGGCGACTCCACGAACCGTCGAAACCAAGTCGTCGAGGTAAGCCGACCAACCCGGCGATCGGGCGATCGAACAGAGACGGGCCAGACGGGGAGGAGAGGGATCAAAAGGACCCTGTTGTTTGTTCGGGGGCAGACGAGCAGGCTTTGCTGACACGACACTGCTCGTTAACCCTTGGTGGCCCCTGTGTCTGATACGATCAATGTCTTTGGATCCAACAATCATCCAAGATGGATCTGATGCAGCGCATCAACAGGCAACAAGCAGGCAGCAACAAGCAGGCAGCAACAAGCAACGATTCTGGACGGATTGTGCCCAGATATGGATTATGACTTTGGCCAGTCCTGCAGTCCTGCGCTCGATCAATGGGAAAATCTATCGGTGTGCTTTCTGAATTAGATCGATATATATATTGGATGCAGCATATTTGGCCACAGCACAGAGAAGCAGCCAGGTCGATTAGATGCTGACGCTGGCGCTGGCGCGGGCAGGAGCATCCGCAGCGGCAGCGATAGTGCCCGTGCGGCGGGCCTTGTAGTGGCGGACCTGGTCGATAAAGTCCTGGAAGAGATACTCGGTATCTTGGGGTCCGCCCATGGCCTCGGGATGGAACTGCACAGCACTGTAGGGCAGGGAGCTGTGGCGGATGCCTTCGTTCGAGCCGTCGTTGGCATTGCGGAAGTAGGGCAGCCAGTCCTGGACCGGGGCCGAGTCCTGCAGAGCATAGCCGTGGTTCTGCGAAGTGATGACACACTTGCCAGTGACCAGGTTGAGGGCAGGCTGGTTGTGGCCACGGTTGCCATAGGGCAGCTTGTAGATGGGGAAGCCCGCAGCCATGCCCATGATCTGGTTGCCCATGCAGATGCCAAAGACGGGGGTCGGGGCCTTGTTGTTCTCCGCAGACATGATCTTGCGCAGGGTCTCGACGGTCTTGGTGGCGTGCAGGGGGTTGCCAGGGCCGTTGGAGATGAAGATGCCGTCAAAGTTGTCGCTGCTGAGATCATAGTCCCACGGGACAACGTGGACCTGGGCGCCGCGCTTGGTGAGGTGGCGGATGATGTTGTGCTTGACACCGCAGTCTGGGCGGATAGAACGGCAAGCATGAGCAGAAGGAACCACCGGCCAAATGCCGACGCGGGCGAGCCGCTCGGCGCGGCTACGTATGACAGAGGCGATGCCATGGCGGAAGTGGGGCCAAGGCACAACCCAGGACGATTTCTGCCACGGACCGCAGCGTCAAGGACAAGGGGCATTACTTACCAATCAGACCGATGCGGACGTCGCCACCGTAGTTGTAAATCGTGTGCGTCTTGGTCGAGACCTCGGCGATGAGATTGGTCTTGCTGGGATCCTCATAAGACGATTCGACGACAGCAGCGGCAGCAGCATCGCCCTTGTCGCCGCCGATCGTGATGCGGCCAAGGGTAGTTCCGCGCTCGCGCAACAGAGTCACGACCTGGCGGGTGTCGACACCAGAGAGGGCGGGGACGTTGTGGCGGGCGCACCACTGGCCGAGCGACTCGATGGCATTCCAATGCGAGTACTTGCGGCGTAGTCGTTGACGATGATGCCCTTCACCTGGATGCCCTCGCTCTCAAAGTGCTTCAGGAGCCCAAACTCGTCGCGAGACGGGGCAGGAACGCCGTAGTTACCGACCAGAGGCTGGGTAAAGACCAGGATCTGACCGCGATAAGAGGGGTCGGTCATGGATTCGGGATATCCCACGACCGAGGTGGTGAAGACAACCTCGCCCGAGATGGGGGAGTTGACGAGCGGGGCGCCAAAGGAGGTCGCCTTGAAGGTTTCGCCGGACTGGAGCTTGAGGGTGGCCGGCAGGAAAATGTCCGAGATGCCCTTGGCAACAGCCGAGGGCTTGAGAGTCGGGTGGTCGGCAACGAGCGTTGCCAGGGAGCGAGAGCCGCGCGAAGCAGCCTGGATCATGGGGCGGAAGAGAGACTTTGGAGCGAGCATGGGAGCAGGAGGGCTGGAGGAGGATACGGCGATAAGGAGCGAGGGGGGGCAAGACGAGATTCGAGGCACAGAAACTTGGCGAATCGACGCAGGACAGAGAGCAACGGGGAGGGGCTGCAGAGCGAGTCCGATAACTGGAGAGACGATATGTATGCGGCGCGAGATAGCGGAAGGAAAAGCCTGACAGTGGGGATTTACTGGCTGTGGCTCTTGAAGACTTGATCGGCAATGTAGTCGTTGGAAACCTTTTCGAAAGAGTGCTTATACATGAGACGAAAGCACTCGGGGCAAGTCGACGAGGCGAGGAAGCAAGGTCCTTGGAAAGAGCAATGGGTTGGGGCGAGCAGGAGGCGTCTGGAGGGGCGTTGGCGACCGGGGCGGGAGGCGAAAGAACGGGTCCGATGAGAGCGATGGGCGGAAGAGAAGGGCAGGGCGAGGGGCACAATTTATAGGATCGGGCGGCCGAGAAAAAAACGGGTGGGAATCGACGACGGATTCCGTGGGAAAATGACGACAGCGACAAGGGCCGAGGGGCGGGGCGAGAGGGCGGCGGGAGGGGCGAGAGGGGCGAGAAGACGGCGAGGGCGGGCAGAGGACGCAGAGAGAGCGCAGCGAGAGCAGCGAGAGCAGAGAGAGAGAGCAGAGAGAGAGAGCACGCGCCGTTGGCGAAACACAGACGAGCGGCAGCAAGGCGGCTGTGCGCCCGGCCGCGCAGCAAGCAAGAGATAGCGCGGCACCGCAAGCCACGGGATGATGCATGCGCAGCCGCGGGCTGGGCGCCGATTGGCCGCAAGAGGGGGCCTTTTGGGTGGCCAGAGGCCGAGACAGGCCCAGCGGGGTCAACGACAATGACCAGGGCAGACCAGGCCAAAGAAGTCTGCCTGGATGAGAGCGGCTGCCTGCTGGAGTGACATGACGAGGGGGCCTGTTGGGCCCGTCCGCCACCGGCTGGCCGGGACGCAAACGGGGGGGGGTCATCGGCCTGCTGCTGGTGCGGACGCCGTTGTCGGCCAAGTCCCGCCCCGGCGCTGTCGATCGCCGATGGTAAGGCTGGCACCGAGGTTTGGCAAACAAGCAGGACGTTTGTTTGTTTCGATGTGCCGCTGCATCTGGTACGGGCTCGGGCATGACGCCCGTGATTGCGGCCAAGAAGTTTTTGCACAAGGGCGCTGACCTGTTCACCAGGGCCGTTCTGGCCTACTTTGACAGCCGGACATTCGAGGTCAGGAATATCAAGCGCGAGATCATGATTTGATCTGTTGCCGTGGTATGGCCTCCGACACTCGAGTCTGTCCGGCTCAAACACGGCCTCGGAATATGCATTTCTGTTGGATTGCGATTGCACCGTGCCTGGTTTGAGTCCGATACATCGCTATTTTCTGGTCCTGAATACACCCCGTCCATCGCCCATCATGACCAAACAGCGTGATATCGAGCAGCCACAGAAGTATCCAGGTGGTCGAATGCATGCACCACACCCCACATCACGCCATCAATGCCACTCGGTCGTCGCCACAGGAGATCGACCAGATTTGTGTATGCAAGACTGCTCCCACGGCCTGCCGACCGAGGCCGAGGCCGACGCCGTTCGTCGATGGGAGTCTCATTGAGATGCAGTCACACCAGGCCATCGCACCTCCACTGCTGCTGCCGGCCGCTGTTGGGATATCCACGTCCATCGGCCATGTATTCATGTGTATTCATGTCCATTGGTCGTGTGTATTCATGTCCATCGGCCATGCGTATGCATGTCCATTGGTCGTGCGTATTCATGGCTCCCGCTGGCGGAACTGCCGGAACGCCTCCCCTTGCCCTGCCCTGTTTCCCACGAGGCGGATGCTCGACTGAATGATGGATGTGCGCGTGTATTTCCATCCAAAAAAACAACTGAGTGCCCCGTTTTGAGCTGTAAACGGGCGAGCAAGATTCTTTGCCGACTCACAGGCATTCCAGCACCCGCCGACATATCAACAGGAAAAGAGAGAGAGAGAGAGAATGGAAGAAAGGGGGGGGGAAATACAATGAGACACTGGACAAAGCATGAAGACTGAGTGTAGCCAACGAAGCGGTACAGGCAGGAAGGAGAAAGAAAGACATGAAGAGAAGAGCGGGAGGGGGGGGCAAGTAGCTTTACATCTATCAAACAAGATAACCAGGCCAGCGGAACCACATGGATCGTCTCGGAAGCAGCACAGTCTCTACCTCCGCTTTCCTTGTGATGTGTATTTATTCGCTGACGCCGACGGGGCTTCGATCCGATGGGACGGGCAGAGCCAGACTGCAGCAAAAAAGAAAACTTGCAGCAGGTGGGGCTGGAACACCGTAAAAAAAAAAGGGAGAAAGCGGGTAGAAGCGGCAATCTATCGTGGGGACGATGTTACTTCTCCAACGGGAGTTCGAGAGTGGGGTGCTTTACTGCCGGGGAGGTGATGGTGCCGGACTTGCTGTTGCGTCGAGCCGTGGCGGGGGTGCGGGGGAAGCTACCGACGCTGTCCTTGATGCTCGAGGTGGCGCGAACCTCCAGCAGCTTCTCGGTTCTCCAGGCCTCATAGAAGATTTCTCTGGTGGTGACCCGCAGCTCGTTCATGTGGGTGCCAAAGACAGCCTGCTTGAGACGCAAAAAGTCGCAGTGGTCCTCGTTCTGGACCTCGACGAGGCCCCACAGGTACTGACGGCACAGGATACGCTCGTTCTCGATGATCAGGCCGACATGGCCGTTTTCCTCCTCCGAATTGACGACGGCAAAGGGAGCAAACGATCGCAGCTCGGCGTTGATGGCGGCCATCTCCTCGTCCTCCTCCTCGGGGTCGTCGGGGAAGTTGAAGATCTTGAGGTCGTGCTCCTCAATGTCCTTGAGGATGGAGGCACGCAGCGACTTGAGCTGGCGGACAGTCAGGAGATCGACCTTGGCAATGACAGGGATGATGTTGACTCGGGGGCAGAGCTCCTTGAGGACAAGATGGTCGATGGGAGTGAGGCCGCCGCAGGCGTGGGTGAGCTGGGGATCCAGGAAGTAGAGGCAGGCGTGAGTCTGGTAGTCGGGCGACTTGGGGTTGCGCTTGACCTTGGACTCTTCGAGAAGGGTGGCCTCGTACTGGGCCTCGAGATAGCGGAGAATGCCCGAGACCCAGGCAGAGGCCAGGCTGCTGTACTCGTCCGCCGATTTCGATCGGTAGATGGTGACGGGCACGGGCAGGCCGGGAGTGTCGATGAGTCGGAGCGAGATGCGCTCTCCGGTGTAATCGTCGTCAAACTCGATGCGGGCGGTGGTGGGCGTGGGCTCGACGATCTCGTGGAGCGGGAAGGGCGACTTGGGAGCCTCCTCGACCTCGGGCGAGTAGACCAGCTTGCTGACTTCGAGCGTCTCATAGAGGGTGCGGATGAACGACGACTTGCCAGTGTTGGCGTGGCCGGCAATCATCAGGTTGAACTGGTGGGCCGCATTGCGACGAGCTCTTCGGGAGGCCATGGTGTTGGAGCGAGAGATGAACGGAAGAGGCGACGATCAGGGGGAGGACGAGTGAGAGAAGAGCGTGCGGCAGACAGCAGGCACGAAGCAGGCAGGACGGCAGATGGGCCGGGGAAGGAAACGACAGAAGCAGAGCACCAAGCAAGCGACCTGGACGCAGGAGAGGCGGCAGCAGAAAGACGACGACATAAAAGAGAAAGGAAGGGCAGACCAAAGCCGCGGGCCGGGACGAGAGAGGCGAGACGGCGGCCCTCGCCCGAACGAGAACGCAGCTGGCCGCGGCTCTCGCGAGAGCGCGTCGCTCTCGGTCCACAGCCACAGTCGCAGTGGCGGCGCTTGCAGCCGAGGCCAGTGCTTTTTTTGGCCCGCCGCAAAAGGAAACCGACGCACGCTGTGCGCGACAGAGTCACACGTGTATCACGGCGGCGCGCGGTCGGCACTGCAGTGCCTGTGCAGCTGTTGGGGGCGGGACGCGTCGGATATGTTGTGCAAGGGCGGTGCTGCGTAGCGCAGCTCTGTTTGCAGCATTGTTTTGGCTGTTTGTGTGGGCGATCTGTGCTGTCCTGGTCTTGTTGCGTCCATGGCGATTGCCGATTGTATCCCCCTCTCTGTGCGCGTCTTGGTCTATCTATGGCAACTGTGTGCGTGTCTGTGACTGCTGTTTGTGTCGCTCGGTCCCATTGCCAGCCGTTGTTTCCGCGTTGTTGTTGTTGCTGCCGCCGGCTCTCCTTCGGCCCAGCAGACATGCGCGCCTTGCTCCCGAAGCCTCGCATGGACATGAAGAAATGCCAGTGGGTGGTGGTGGTGGTGGTGGTGGTGGGTGACGATGGCAAGGCCCGAGGGCGGTGCGAACATGGTGAAGATTGCCCTCCACAGCAGGCGAGTCTGTCCCATACAACCTTGGGCCCATCCGGCGCAGTGTGCAGCACGTCCTGTGCGATCGCTGTCGCGAACGCCTGGCTCCAGACCGACATCATGAGCACGTCGTTCCCTCCATGCAGCGATGCGTTGCTGGCCGGATTGTTGTTGTTTTGTCGTCATCTTTGTGCACCACACCAGCTGGCTCGGTGGTGTCGGGGCCTGCGCCGTCCTGCTGTCGCGCCCAGCCAAAACACCGACATGCCCTTCGTGGCTGGCTTGTCGACTTTCTTCTGTCGTTGCTGATCAGCTTGTTGGTCTGTTGGGTCCGCACCAGCCCTTGATCAAACGACCGTCCGTCGAACAACCGTCGAACGACCGTCCATCGGCTGCATCCATGGAATTCACGCCCTTCACCAAGGCATACGACTGGGACGAGGTGCGGGACATTATTCGCCAAGGCCGCACCGAGATATTCTGTCGCTACCAAGAGGTATGCCCTTCGCCAGCGAGTTCAGAACGAGGTTAATGCCGCCCCGCGCAAATGTCCGGCGATGACATGGGTCGACGCAGGACAACACCGACCTGCGACCACATCCTCGCTTCGCAACCAGGGTCATGGGCATATACCGCTCTTCGTGGCCATCGGGATAACGATCCGATCATCATCATTCTCCGCCCCCACCTTGGCACCGCCGCCCTCGGTTTGACCAGGTTAACGACACCTATGCCAAAGGCATCGCCGAGATCAGGCAGACCTATGTGTCGACAGGCGGTGGGTTAGAATCCGATTTATCGACCACATAGCCGTCTCTCCGATTGGTCATGCCGCCGCTGGCTCTGGTCGAGCTCCGATGATGAATCTCGATGTCGTGCCTTCCCCCGTCACTCAAAGCAACACCCCAGAACTCACAGCTGCACTCTCTGCCAGACTATATCAAGATTCGCGTCCTCAAGTATCCTTCCGAGGCTGACCCGGGTTCTCGGAAGTTGAAGGCCCGGCCTGCCGACCCTAAGGTGTCGCTCACGATGGTGCGTTGGGTCCCTGCCGATATCCCGAGTCCCAATGGATAGTCCTTGGCTTGCTGCTCCTCGGCGTTGGTATTTTCTTTTTTTTTGGCAGCTTTGAATCTCTCCTCAGTCTCTGCCCCGTCGGACTCACTAACTGGTCAATATCGCTTCGCCAGACCCTCATCGACAATGACTACCCCTACGCTCTTCATCCCGAGATCAGCCACAAGGTCCTGTGGTCCCAGAAGATCCTGACTCGCCAACAGATCATCGACTTTCTCAAGACCCAGCTTGACCTGGACAAGATCGAGTACCAGTTCTTTGAGAATCCGCCGCACAAGAAAACCGTTCCCGAGGTCCAGCACATCCATGTTATGGTCCGTGAGCTACCGGCAGTGTCATCCGCTTGAACATACCTCCAGTTCCGCCAGAATGCAGCCCGCCAGCCAATCCCGTGTCCCCGGTTGAGCCTGAACCTTGTCTGCTGCGCGCCTGGTCATTCGACAACCACCACGCAACCTGGTGTGGGAATCCACACCGCAGATCCGCACCAGACCATCCGCCTCGCCGATCCCTCCGTGCTGATCCAAAGAAAAAAATATATATAAAAATGCGAGGCCGCCCGGTCCGGAGCGACCAGCACCAACGCACCTCCTCGCCTGTCTTGAGTGCCCTGCCCTCCCAGCCACCTATCCGTCAGCCGCCTTCGATTTGATACTCTTCCACCATGGTTATGCAGAAAGATCAGCTCATTGTTTTCGATACCACTCTGCGCGACGGCGAGCAGGTACAGCATCCATGCCAGACACCACTATCGACGGGTCACGGAGTCGATCCGATCGGTCGAGCTCGTCCTGCTGCAGGCTCATCCATACATATCTCCGCGTCCCCTCTCCTTATCGCTCTCGCACCATTCTTTCAAGTCAATCTATTGCCGCTGTCGCGCCACCCTTCTGCTTCCATATTTTCGTCTGTAAAGTACTTATACCACCTACCACGCCTTCCTCCACTCTAGTCCCCCGGCGTCACCCTTAATGAGGACGAAAAGGTCGAAATCGCCCGCCAGCTCTCGCGTCTCGGAGTCGACATTTGCGAGGCCGGATTCCCGATCGCATCGCCCGGAGACTTTGCCGCTGTCAAGCGAGTCGCCAAAGAGGTCGGCCATCTGGTCGAAGGCCGAAAGTCCGGCAAGCCCATGGTACGAGAGCTTTGTCCACATATCCCTCGATCCACGTTGTACCTCCGCTGGAACTTGCTTGGTCGCCAGCCCAAGTCGATCTAGATTGACATCTCTCTCTCCTCCGTCGACCACACGCTGACGCTTGCTGCTCTTGGCCATCACCAGGTGATCGCTGGTCTTGCTCGAGCAGTCCACGCTGACATTGCCCGGTGCTACGAAGCCATTAAGGAGGCACCCCTCCACCGAGTCCACATCGTTCTGGCGACCTCGGATCTCCATCTCGAGTACAAGCTCCGGATCACCCGCGAGCAGTGCATTGAACGAGCCGTCTCGGCGGTCACCTACGCCCGCTCTCTCGGCTGCACCGATGTCGAGTTCTCCCCCGAAGACGCTGGACGCACCGATCCAGAGTTTCTGTGCACCATCCTGTCCAAGGTCATCGAGGCCGGTGCCGGAACCCTCAACATTGCCGACACCGTTGGCTACAACAACCCCGAGCAGTTTGGCGGTCGCATCAAATACCTGATTCAGAACACCAAGGGCGCCGACCAGGTATGGCCGAGTGGCCTGAGATCAACAGCCCGCTGCTCTTGAGTGATGAGTACCGGAGTGAGGCTAACCCAGGAATTGCCGGTGCCAGGTGGTCTGGTCTGTCCACTGCCACAACGATCTCGGAATGGCCACAGCAAATACCCTTGCCGGTGTCCTCAACGGCGCGCGTCAAGTCGAAGTCACCATCAACGGCATCGGCGAGCGAGCTGGTCAGTAGATCCATTTGTCTCTGTCTCCATCGGCTTGACTTTGCCTGGCTTGACTTTGCCTGACCTGCTCACTCGATTGACTTTGATCATCCATTCAACACTGCAGGCAACACTTCGTTTGAAGAAGTCGTCATGGCCGTCAACACACACCCTGATTACTTCCCAGTTCACCACCTGATCGACACCCGGCAGATCTATCCCACCTCCCAGTTGGTGATGAAACGCACCGGCGTCAGCATCCAGCCCAACAAGGCCATCGTCGGTGCCAATGCCTTTGCGCACGAGAGCGGTATCCACCAAGACGGCGTCCTCAAGAACAAGGCTACTTATGAAATCATCGAGCCTGAGCTGATTGGCCGCACCGCCCAGTCGCTGTTCTTGGGCAAGCACTCGGGCCGGAACGCCTTCCGCACTCGCATCGAGGAGCTCCTCGACAACGTCGTCTACGCCCACCACTTCCAAGGCCACCCTGAGCTCCTCAACACCCTGTTTGAAAAGTTCAAGGTCCTTGCCGATTCCAAGAAACATGGCGTCTCGAACGAGGATTTGCTCGCCCTCCTGGACGAGGAGCTGCACATCAAAACCTCGGGCTCGGAAAAGTACAAGCTCGCGGACATGCATGTTGTCTCCAACACCCGGGGCCATGCAACTGCCACAGTCTCCATCAGTATCAGTGCCAACGATCCAGAGGCCGACAGCGAGGGGCCCAGCTCCGAAGAGGCCACCGACGCCGCCGTCGGAAACGGCCCCATCCACGCCATCTTCAACGCCATCAACCGCATCACCCAGTGCAACAACGCCCTGGTCTCGTATGAAGTCAAGGGCGTCACCGAGGGCTCCGACTCTTTGGGTCGGGTTATCGTGCGCATCCACAGCTTCGACGCCAAGGCCGCCAGCCAGCCTCCCAAGCTTGTTGCTGACGACTCGTTTGCCTCGGATGATCAACCGACGCTGTACCAGGGCCAAGGCACGGACCAAGACATCCTGGTCGCAAGCGCCAAGGCATATATCAATGCCATCAACAGAATGGAGGCTGCCAGATCCGTGGCAGCCGAATCAGTCACGCAAGTGAGCCAGCAGCCGGTGCGGGTCAACCTCTGATCTGAGTAGCTACACTTTATTCAGAAAACGGGACACACGCGCTTCCATAAACATGAAGTATGTGATGGCTTGCGTCTAGCGGAGCCATAAGAAATATAACAGATAACCTTGGCAGCCTCCGAGTGAAGACCACCGGTGCTCTCCGGTATCCACAATCGACATGCACACTGGTCTTGGAATGCCAGCGGTGACTGGTGCTTTTGGACGCTGAATATGGGGGGCAACTTTTCTCAGGCCACGGATGATGGTATTGCACCGCATCACAGAATGGTCTTGGCCAGGGTGCGATGGTATTGGGCAACAAATCATTTGATCAATGGTCAAAACCAATGTGTCCCGTGTTTTATTGGAATGACTGCGAAGCAGCAGCAACACCGGCCATGCCGCACCAATCACTCCAATAAACCATCGTCGTCGTCTTGATATGTTGTGGATTCATTTCCAGCACCGAATAAGAATGCAGGCACAGGATGCGATGGTCAGCTCATGGATTTGTATTGGGCTCAGAGAAGGACGGTGCCTCCGGGTTGCCTACTGGCCTCGCTGTCCGCGGAACAATGGATTGACGCTGAGATACTCGTCACGCTGTGACTTTCTTGCTCGGGATGATGCCAAAGTAGTACGATGGTGAAACTTTGGGGCGATGGTGGACGGGTCGACCTTGGGAAGTGGACGGGTCGACCTTGGGAAGTGCACGAGCAAGTCATTTCGGATATCGGTAGCAGTGTCGAGCAGTCGCCAAATTGCCCCCAGCAGTCGTCGGACACCTTATTCCTTTCGATCAGATGCACTGGGCGAGCGCTATTCCACACCAGCCCGTCGACATTCGGCGTTAGGATTCTTGGCCGGGGGGTATCGGCGTCTATTCATCGTCGTCGTCAGAATCGTCGTAGACCCTGCGGTTGGTGTTCGAAAACAGTTCGTCATCATCCTCTTCGTCCTCCTCCTCATCGTCATTCTCTCCGTTCTCGTTGTATCCGCTTTGTTCCGCCTGGTCTGTTCGCTCGGCCGTTGTGCTCGAGTCTTGGTCATTCGATTCAGCCTGTTGCTGCTGCTGCTGTTGCTGTTGCTCAAATTCCGGCGGCCTGTAGCCGGTGGGGTCAGGTATGAGCATTCATTAACCAAATGACGACAAACCTCCCCCTCCTCGATGCTGTGCTCTCGATCGGGGATGGGACGCAGGGTACTGCTTCCTGCTCCCTGCTTCCTGCTTCCTGCTTCCCGGCATTCCTTCATTCCGTCGCCCTCTCAGGATTGCCGGCGTGCAGCTGCTATAGCTCACCATTGTCCTGCCTGCTTGATATGCTTGATGTGATCTGGCCCGAGAACATACAGCACTTCGTGGGTGATTTTGATTTTGGAATCCACGATGGGCTGGACGATGACAAAGTTGCCTGTGTGAAGATAAGGGCGATGGGCGGCAATCGGTCGGACGACATAGAGTAAGGTAAATGGGTGAATGGATGGAAAAGCAAGTCAGAGGCATATCACAGACCAGGACCTGTCAAGCCTGATTTGCTTTCTTTCTTTTGGAATCGCACAGCTATCCTCCAGCGCATCTGGGTGGCCGATGGAGGGAGGTGGGAAGGAACCGTGCTGTGGGCGTATCCTCGAGAGCAGGCCCGGATCAGCTTCGAGGAGACCAGCTCCCCGCCGATAGGCAGCACCCCTGCCCTCTTGACTCTGCTCGTACCTCGCTTGATCCAGAGCACCTTGCGGAACTTTGTCGGAATCGTCGCCAGCGTGGTCTGTCCGTCTGCAAAGAGGACCAGGAACGAGTTGCCTCGCGGCTCAAGGATCTTGACGACCGGGTGCTCCGGGGTTGGCAGCGGCATCTCCGTGAGGAACCGCTGGGTGGTGTGCTTCTTGCTCATGGTGCTGTGCCTGTCCTCGCTGCGATTTGCCTTGCTTGGTTGTTTGCAGCTCGGCTCTGCTGTTCTCGACTCGGCTCTGCTGTTTTCGACTCGATTTTTCTGCCAGCCGCTGCGCCACACTTCCCTGTCTGACCAATCAGTGTGTGAATACGAAAGGGACAGGACACCCCGGTTGTCTGGCCGACGATCACCCAGCGCCATCCATGGGTCTTTGCTCGGGGTTGCCACAGTGATCAGCGTTTATTGCAAAATGGCCCAGGCTATCTCACCCTGCATTTGGCTATGGATACGGCAAATCTTGGTTCAATTCGCGGACACTCTATTGGGACATCGAGCAGCTGAGACCATCGGCACAAAGCAGCCGAAGCCATGGACAGGCAGTCTTCCAAAAAATTCGCAGGTCCGAAGTCGGGTGCTCCAGACGCTGGCGTTGGCTGCCGTTCTAGGCGGAGCGAGCCTGGAGCAGACAGGGAGAGCACATGGCAGAGCACAGTGCCGCTACTGTATGCAGCAGTCCTTGGACTCGACGTACTTCTGTATCTTCTTGTAGTCTGTCCGCGACGCCAGCAGCTCGTATATCTCTTCCAGACGCAGATTGTTTCCCCATCGCGACGAGTCATAGACGAGGGTCTTCAGTTCGACCTCGCCATCCGCCATGAAGAGATTGCCGAGTTCCTTGAGGACAATAAACACTTTGGACACGCTGGAGACCCGGAGCGAGGTTGACCACTCGTAGTAGCGGTTCAGGTCGCTGCATCGACACAGGTGACATGTAAGTGAGCCATAAACTTTGACGCAGATCGCTGATTCTCGCCCACGCCGACCACGCCGACCACGCCGACCAAGCAAAGGTCTTAGTGCGGATATGCCCCGGCCAAGGGTCTGCACCCACCACATCAGCTGGATCGAGCCGGACTGGCTGACTTGATGCCGCTTGATGTGTTTGATGATGACGCTGCGGAAGAGGGATCGTCAGAATCGCATGCGACAGCCGCGGAGCCCCCGCTCATCGACTCGACGACGAGCACATCAAACACAAACACCTACGCAAACAAGCGGACAGCAAGCTCGCTGAAGAATACTTCGACCGTGTGTTTCTCGGTCACGCCATTGAGGGCTTTGGCGTATGCATTGAAACACTCGACTACATGTTCGCACGCCTGGAGTTTAGATTGACCCACTGATGCGTCAGCCAGAGAGTGGAAGCAGGCGTCGCGGAGATCCATGTGCGATCCGTTTGAAGTAAACAGAGGGAATGTACACCCAGCATACTCTTGAGCCAGCCCAGCGCGCGCCCGCCTGGTCGATGGTCGGCTCACCTTCGTTGGACGCAGCTCGACCAAGCCGCCGACAGGATTGAAGTCCGTCGGAAGCTGCTCGGTGATAAGGATGTGGTCGGCCTGGTTGATCAGCGCCTGAATCGACTTGTCCATTCCACCGGCCACCTGATCGTCCAGTAGTCGCTCAAAGGCCTTCTTCTCCATTATGATCTCGGACAGGAAATCACCCTCATCGATCCATGGTTTCTGTCACGCCATCGCGTAGCGGTGTTCGATTGAGACAAAGTAAGCCAGGCATCAAGAAATCAGAAAGCTGACCAGCGCCCGATGCCCAGAGCTACCCAGTCACCTACAATATCCTCGCAGTAGTACGCATCCACCATCTGGGAGATCAGGTCGCCGATATGCACCAGCTCGAAGAATTCCATCGAGTCGGTTGCGCCGGACTGGGTCTTGCCGTCGACAACCATCGTCAGCTGATCGGTGGCCCTGTGAGAGGCCATGCGCAACAAGTGAGCAAAGTGCCAGTTGGGTAGATGACGACAAATCCAGAGTACCTCGTCAGCAAATGGGACGCTGATTCGCGTATCTTGGTCTGATCATTGAATGCACAACGGAACCTGCCAACACGAGCGCCCCATGGCGCATCGTGTGTGCCGACACTTACGCCACAAATCCAGGTTTAAGGTGCTTCTCTCCAAGGGCCTTGAGCAGCCTCACAAAGATCTTTTCGATGTTGATCCTCCTGTGAGATGCAGACAGACACACGTAGCTCAGCTTTAGTTTCCGTTCTAGTTTTAGTCTATCCAGCTGCGCACGCCGCCTCATTGACCAACATCCACACAGCCACAGATCATACATCCACACATCCACGCACTCAAATGTCATCGGATTCTGGCAGGTGCTACTTACAGCTTGGAATAGTCGGTTGCCGCTGTAATGACCATTGCGCGGCCAAGGCTTTCCTTGTTGAAGTGAATCAGGTTCAAGGAAAGTTCCAGCGATACCAGACGCGATAGGGAGCCATCGTCCAGATGGTAGGTGACCGATCGGACCTTCCCGTCGTCGGTGACTTCGGCAACAGGCGTAGTGGCACTTTGGGGCTGCGCTGATTTCTTTCCAAGTACCGTGCTACCTATCGTTGTGCCGATCGTCATCGTGAGGGCGACGGGTGCGAACAGGACCGTCTTGAAGGTCTGCATCACATGGCGCTTATGGGCGACCGACTGTTCAACATCAGTCATGTAACTCGGGTCAGACGTGGGCTTTCCGGCCTTGCTTTTCTATTGTCGGCAGCGCAAAAGCACGGTTACCATTACGAGACGAGTAAGACAGGCATCACAGACTCCAACGAGGCAGCTGGTGCTTGCTGTATCCCAGCCAGCCGAAGCGAGATTGCGGGGGAGGGATTGGTCTCCATCCTGTCTGGGTTTACGCTCGCCCGTATTGGCGTGCGCATGCACACATGCATCCGTGCATACCCGAGGGTGTCGACCAGAGGCAGTGCTGCACTTACCCTGTTTTTCCAGCGCATAAACTCGCCCTCAAAAGCCTTGAGCATGTAGTCAATTTCCTGATTTATGTACGTCTCGGCATACGGCTTGAACATGGCCGCCACAGCGAGCTTCAAGTTATCGGTCTGAAGCGCAACGCCATGCGCGTTGCTGGAAATGAACTCGACATACTGGCTGCAGCAGTGAACCGTGGCCGCCAGGGTGTGGAGGTAGATTCCGGTGGACTCGCCATCGCGAGCAGCAACAAGAGTCGAGTTAAGATACTCAGACACCGAGTCCTCAAAGACCTTGGTGATGAAGATCGTGCCGGCATCCATTTGGGGCAGGAAAACCTTGGAGATGACCAAGATTTGCTCGTGGGAGTTGCTGAGCAGGTGGTCCATGAACGATGCAAAGTTGTCGGCCAGGGCATAGCCCGAGGCCTTGATGCCATTGACCTGCAGCCGCGCCGCCTCGTTGATCAAGGAGGGGTTGAAGGTCGAGTCGAAAAAGATGGGGTTCTTGGCCACGAAGAGGGACACGCACGAGGCGCCGCCGTTGAGGTTGAAGCAGGCCATGGCGTTCTGACGCATCTCCTCGTAGCTCTTGGTATCGTAAGCCCGGTCGAACTGAGCCAGGACCATGGACTCGAACCACTCGATTGTCGTCTCGAGAGAAAAATCAATGTCGTCGCAGTTGGGGAGGAATTTCGCCCGCGAGAAAAGCCGCAGGCGGCGCAGAATGGTGGCGACGTCGGTGATGTCCTTAAAGTCCTTGAACAGCTTCGAGTCCTTTTGCTTCTTCCGAAAGTCGATAAAGTATGGCAGGAGCTCTGTGTAGATCTGCTTGAACGATTCGCGCGAGGCCCGTGCCGATCCATCGACAATACTGGAGACTGACGAGACACCCGACGCGACGCCCGAGGTCGACCGCCTCATCCCGATGGTGATGTTGCTGCTGTTGCGACTCTTGGCCCTCAGTCCACCGGCACCGACAGTGATGGGCGAGGGCTTTGAGGGCAAGGTCGAGGTGATCTTTTGAGAAGGCGTGGCGCCGCCGGGACTGACCGGTGCCGGGGTGCCCTCCCGTGCAGGCTGCTCAATCGCAATTTCAGGGGGATTTGTCGGCAGCGGCTCGTTGGAAGAGACTGCGGCTGCGGCGCTCGACGAGCCATCGCCCGAAGGAGCGGCGATGCCGCCCCACATTGTCCCGGTCTCGAGGTATCGTGTGCTGCCGGGCAGGAACTGTCCGCCGGGCAACTGGCGGAGCCGGGAGTTGAGAATATCGACCAAGTCGTCGGACTTGGTCTGGCCGAGCGCCGCCTGGGTATCGGGTCCTTCGATAACATAGCCAAGGGCTTTGAGCTTTGGCGCATAGACCGCATCGTTGTACACAAGGATCTTGAAGCGCCGCGAGACGCAGGCAACCTTTGGGAGATCCGAGACATGCAGGTATGAAAAGATGCGGATGACAAGGTCTGGCGGCAGCGAGGTGATGAGCTTGGGCGACGTGGTGCTGCCGGTGCCGACGGACGAGCCAGCCTTCTTGGAAGCTATCATTTCTCGAAGGCCGGGATGCTGCTGCGGGGCGCTGTTGGGATCGTCCCAGTCAGAGGTAAGCGAGCTGGATGAGGAGGCAGGGTCCCACGGATTGTTAGAGTCAGAATACTCTCGCAGATTGCGATACTGCGAAGAGGGAGTTCGCCGCATCGCCAAGCCCTGCAGGTCGGCCTTCCGGATCAGACCGGAGTTGTTTATAGAGTTGACGAATTGGGACAACATGGCTGTGGACGAGGGGCTCGACGCTGCAGATGGGATGGGGGAGAGGTGCTGTGCTCAGGGACGGGACGGGATGGGATGGGAGATCGACAGAGGACAGAGAGGGAGGGATGGGGAAGGGGGAGAGGGTGCCGATGAGGGGCTGGAGAGGATCGTGGCAGAGACGAGCTGCTCAAGAGACGGCGGATGTCTCGGGATGCTGTCCAGCGGGCGCACTTGTGGCCAAGGCCGTGTCTGTTTGGGCAGACGCACGCACAAGGAGCCGGACGCTGCCACATCCTTGGCAGGCGATGCCATGGATACCAGTGCGACGCGGGACAGTCGGGGAGGATATGGAAATGGAAATGGATATGGAAATGGCATGGCGGTGTTGATGGCGATGGAAGGGGAGGATGTTGGCGGTGCTGATGGAAGATGCTTGTGCGGAAGGGGCAGCGGCGATCCTGACAGACGGTGGCCTGTTGGGCGATATCGGGCACGGTTGGCACTCACATTCACGACCAGAATCGCGTGTATCCCCTCGGATAGCCGGGTGGTTCGTTGGCCCGACGGTCGCTGGTCTGGACTGGGCTGGTCTGGACTGGTCTGTGGAAAGGGCTGGCTTGGATGGCAGCTGTCTGCCGAAAGCGATGGAGACGGCGAAAGGCGAGCGGCGAGCGGGATCAACAGCAACATTCCACTCAACATCGTTGGGAAGCTCGCTGGGATGCAAGTGCGTGATTCGCCAGCGCACGGATTCTATTGTGGCTCGGGCTCAGATGAAATCTGGCCAATACAGAATGCGTTCTCGAAACCGGGGCTCTCCCAACATGGGCGGGGGCCGGGGCATCACATTGTCGGTCGCGCTGGCTGGTTCCTTCTCGGGATGCTTTGTACTGGTCATGATGGCATCTGCCGCTATACATACCTCTGGATACGGTTCCACACCAACGGGTATCTGGCTCTTATTCTCGATGGATCGATCACCAAAGTTACTTGGGCTCGACCAGACAACTGCATTTGCCGATCCGCCGCTGCCCATGTCATTCGTCAGCGGAATCGCTGATCTCAGGATGAGCATCCAAACATAGCTTTGACGGTATCCCGTCGTGATTATGGATGTATTTCAGTCAATATCGTACAGGCATCGCAGTCTTGACTTGATACCCACCACCACCGCCACCATACAGCCACTACCATACAGCCACCACCGCACAACCACCACCACAGAGGCCGGCCCGTCGCTCGGCTTTACATTGATCGGCTCTACATTGGTCGGCTCTACATTGGTCGGCGAAACTGTGGCTGAGCGCTACTTGACCTGAGGCGCTTGACAATCGGGGTTGAAGAGGCATCCGCCTTGAGAAAATGTGGCAAGCGCTCCAGCAGTTTGCTGTCGAGTCCGTGAATACTCCCCCGCAGACGAGCCTGCATCCGCGGGGTGCGAGGGATTGGGCCGGCTGGTGTTGGTGTCGATGAGGGCAAGACTGCCGGGGATGGGCTAAGGCTTTCCACGGGTGAGTCGTGGCCTAGTTTCTCCGTCACTGAAGCCGCCAGTGATTTGATTATCGGGGCCAAGATTTGGAATGCGACGATACCCAAAACCACCAGCGAGAATAGCAGCAGAAGGCGAGATGTTGTGGCAAGCAAGCACGCAGCAAGTAGCACACGGAGCCCGAATGTGCATCCATCAGAGAGGGATTGGGTCTGTGCCTGCTGAGAATTGGTCGGTGACGACACAGGCTCTAGATCAACAGCCTCGGCGACATGGGGTTTGGTGGGAGAACGAGTGTCCTTTGATGCAGTCCCCCGATTTTGCTCGCTGACGATGGTTGGATTGCCAGGCTCAGCCATCACCGGGCGTGCTCTGGCCTTGGCTCGCTGTTCTCGTAACTCATGGGCACAGCCCCGATTCGCAATCGGCCCGGGCGCTAGAAGTGACGGGTCCGAGCGAAAGGGGATAAGGGCATGGTCAGCCAACGGCAGCTTGAGCACCAAGAGTGGGTCCCGATAATGGCGAAGCAGTGGGGTGCTCTGCGATTGGTTCTTGAGGGTTCTCGAGCGATCATCGATCAAGGCGGAGACTTGAAGTGGAGTGGCCTTGGGCATCCGCGCTTGAGGAGATGGAGCGCCGGATTGAACAGGGGAGTGCTTGTGGCTTGTGACGAAGGATTCATGGGCTTCTGGGACAGCAAACATATCCGGTTGCGAGCCAGCGTGGCCCAGCTCAAGCTGCTCTGGATAGAGCTCCAGCTGGCTGCAGCCTCGGAGATCCAGGGTCTCGAGTGATCCGAGCACACCCGAAGCGGACAGACTGTTGAGTGTCGCCGGGGTTACTCGCGGCAGGTTGGTGAGAAAGAGATGACGCAAATTCGAGCAACGGTTCGGTAGATCAACAAGCGACCCGTCCGAGATCAGCCCACAGTTACTAAGGTCGAGCAATCGAAGCCGAGGGCACACCGCGGCCACATGGTTGAGAAGAGGGTCGGATATCGGGGTCGACGACACATCCAGGAATCGCAGACTGGATTTACTTTGGGTTGACCGTGGGAGCGGCAGCGAGGACGCCCCTTCGATCCCGGACAGGACCAGGCGCTGCAGCGACGTGGCCCGATGGATGGCGATGAAGAGGGTGTCCAAAGTGCAGTTTGTGAACGACAGATCAAGATCGGCGAGGCGGGCACAGCCCTTGACGAGGTCCAGAACGCACGAGTCGGTGATGGGGCACCCGCGAAGTGAGAGATATCGGAGGTGGGGGTTGTGGATGGCTGATCGATCCACCACCAAGTTGGTGATGGCCAAACTGCTCTCGATGGTCAGGCGTTCGAGCGCTGGAGCAAGCTCCAGCATGGCGACGATGTCGCCGACCAGGAGATCGGGGAGCAGCTCGGCTGTAATCGACAGGATTCGCAGCGGTGCAGGCGGGCCGGAAGCATCACCGGCGACACCTCCTTTGTCATGGTGTCGGAGGCGAGCCAGGTGCTGGAGAAAACCTGCGGCATGAGCAAACTTGGGGCGCATACACATCTCGGCCAGCGCTATTCGGGAAACAGCCTTCGAGACCACCAGAAGGGTGCGGAGATCGTGAAAATCCAGGAGACGGACCACCGATATCCAGATGCAAGACCGGGTTGCAGGCTCGCTTTGTGCCATCGCGAGAGAAATGAAAGGCAGCAATTGCGCGGAGGACTGAGAGCGAGTCGACGGAGCCAAGATTGTATCGGGATGGCGGTCGTGCGACGGCAAGCAAGTACTTGGATCTGTGTTGCTGAGAAAGCAGCGGATAGATTATGGGCAGACGGATGCGTTCGAAGCCTGGACAGCGCCTGCTGCTGGACGAACCGAGGGCGCTTTTCAATGCGGCTGGGAAGGAGCGATGAGGACCAAGCCCATCCAGAAGCGCCGTCCATATCGGTAAGCGCCACTGGGGTCGATATCATTGAATGGGGATGGAGACGAGCGCAGATGGCGACTGCAGACGGCGGCGACAGGCCAATCAGGCCCTTCTGGGTTCCTGCCCTTTCGAGCGGGAATTCCTGCGATTCAGCTGTTGCTTTGTCGGGCTATCAGGGGGGGGGATCGATGGAGGCGGGCACATTCGCCCAGCCCGGTCCTGAGAGTCGGTGTGTCGGGGGCAGTCGGCAGGCAAGCCCAAGCACCATCCGTGCCATGCCATGCCATGCCATGTCGCTGACGACAGAAATGCGGAGGGACGCACACTTGCCTCGGATCGCACGGCCACCAGACTCTCCTCGGACAGTATGGGGATCGTCGGCCGGTGGGCTGTCCATGATGCCGCCTGACATCGACCATGCGCACTCTCTGCGTCGGCGTCCATTTACCCAGAAAGCGCTGCCAGTGTATTGCATGGATGCATACACGGGCTCTGCTGTTGCAATGTGCAGTTATTACATCCACGTCGTCCTGGAGCATCGTCTGGGACAGACGCCGCGGGTAGCTCGGCAACTATACATATCCTTCGGCCGCAAGCACCCGCTGGCCAGCTGATTGTCGAATGCCGGTTGTCGAGCGCCGATGGTCGAATACTGAGGATGTTCGCTTGGTCGTTGTCCAAAAACCAGCCCCAATCAGCCGCCCGCATCACCGACCTAGGCGGCATGCGCCTGCGATACGATGGTCGCATCGGGCTCATCCAAACAGACACCCACAGGTCGGATCAGAATCGGGTCAGATCGACCAGTCGGCACTTTCGTCGGCCAGGCATCAGCAGCCGCTCTTCAGCCTTCTCCTTCTTCAGCGTCTGGGCCTGCGCCGAGAGCTCGTCGATCTTGTTCATGACATACTGGTACTTGGAAAGGTTGTCGAGGCTGAGATAGACCTTGGGATCGACCGCCTCGGCCAGCTGTCGTTTCAGTTGGGAGCGGCTCTGCAGCTCCGGCAGGGTGCCGTCGTCGACAGAGATGTATCGCCGCTGAGTCTTGAGGTCGTAATGGAGTCGGACGGTGCCAGGGATGAGCGCAAAGATGGTGTGGTCGCGACCGATGCCGACGTTGTTGCCCGGAAACCACTCGGTGCCGCGCTGTCGGATAATGATGTTGCCCTGATCGACCTTGGCACCCTCTCTCTTCTTGAAGCCCAGGAACTTTGGCTGGGATGTGCGCCCGTTCTTTGTGGATCCTCCAGCCTTCTTGGTGGCCCAACGGACCTGCAGAGGCGCGATTGGCGAAAACGACGACGGGAGCGGGCACCGAGGGACTGCCGGGAGCAAGATTGAGGGGCCGACAGAGGCCACGGGCATGGGACGAGAGGCTGCAATGAGCCGGGTGATGGCTGACGAGAACAGCATTGTGGACGATGCGCTTGTGTGCGGCGATGCTAGTGCGAGTGGGGGATTCGACGCAAATTCAGAGGCTGCGGGAGTGTGGATGCGAATGCCGGTGACAGCCCGTCCTGGCGCGGATGCAGATCCGGAAGCAGATGCGATCGGTCTGGAGGCAGATGCGGTCGGTCTGGAGGCAGATCCTGTTGTGGGAAGCGGTGCGCGTTTGGCAAAGTTTTTTCGCAGGCGCCGCCATGGCGCCGGCCTATGAATTAAATTCATATCGCCATCCGCCCCGGCTAAGAGCACGTCCTGGTCTTTCCCTGGCTCTGCATCCAGCCTCGCCTCGGCCAGCCCGCCGTTCTCAGGCCAAGCATTGCATCTCTGCGGTCGAGCGAGCAACCCGGCAGCCCAGCCCAGCAGCATCTCCCACCCCGCCCCAGCAGTTTATCCCAGCAACCCAACGCGAGCCTGCCTGCCATGGGCCCGTTCGTGTGGCTTCTGTTCCTGTCCTTCTCGATGCTGGCTGGGTCGTTCCTGGCCGGCAATCTGCCGCTGCTGGTGCATCTCACCGACGACCATCTGAATCTTATTTCGACCTTTGGCTCGGGGCTTCTCGTCGGGACGGCCTTGATCGTCATCATTCCCGAAGGCGTCGAGACACTTTATGCCGTCCAGGGTGTCCGTCAGGTCGTTGCTGATCCTGATTCCTATCCCCAGGCCGAGCAGCATTCGGCGCACCCGGACGAGCCGTCCAGCGGACCGCATTCACACAACCCCGCCTCGCACAGCGAAACGAACCGGGGCTCCTTGGAAAAGAAAGCCAGTCCCTTGGTCTCGCGTGGTTCAGACGAAGGCGCGACCCGATCCGGCCTGTTCGATTCGCAGAACCCTGGCAAATCCGAGTCCGACGACAGCCATACGGACCACCAGCACAGCCAAGAGGGCTTTGCTGCCCATCGATACATCGGCCCTGCGCTCTCCGTCGGTTTTGCGTTCATGTTCCTGATCGACCACTTTGGAAGCGCTCACGACTACCACCACACCTCGCACATTTCGGTCTCGGAGTTCCCGTTGCCACGCGCCGTCGATGTGCTGCCGGCCGAAAGATCCAAGACCGCGGCCACAGTCGGGCTGGTTGTCCACGCTGCGGCCGACGGCATAGCGCTGGGCGCTGCCTCCTCGTCGAGTCAGTATCAGTCGGCGCATGTGCATCCGAGCGACGTCGGAGCGATGAGAATGCGATGTCTGCGTGGTCTCCTGCAGTTACAGCTGGTCGACAGGATCATGGCGGAGGGCCACCTGCTGGAGAGCATCGTCTGACACTCCAGCACTCCAGCACTCTGTACTGTCGTAAAACCGGCCATATCTCGCGATTAACGTATGCATTGACTTGTACTCGCCAATGCGGCAATCGCTGCCGGGATCCTTCGGTGTGTCGGACTGCGAAAATCAATGATATCAACGCACTCGACGGCGATCGTAGGCCGAACCAGCCTCGAGCTGATTGTCTTTGTCGCCATCATGCTCCACAAGGCACCATCGGCCTTTGGCCTCTCGACTTTCCTTCTGCACGAGGGACGCTCCAAACGAGTCGTGCGCCAGCATCTGCTGGTGTTCTCCCTTGCGGCTCCACTCGCAGCCATCATCACCTATATCTTTCTCAAGCAGGGCTTCTACAACGCTGCAGCTATGCAGAAGTGGACGGGCACGCTACTGCTCTTCTCTGCCGGCACCTTCCTGTACGTTGCCACGGTGCACATCCTTCCCGAGATATATGCCAACCACAGCAAGGGCTCCAATCCCGGTACCAGCCCCGTCACAGGCACGACCGGCCATGTGCACGCCAAGAATCTCTCCATCCTGCAGATCATCGCCTTCCTCTGCGGTGTGTTTGCTCCGATCATTCTTACGATCGAGGTGAGTCGAGTTGTGCCTGCACCGGACATGCACGCGGGATACGGTTGTGTCCATGGCAGCAAGACAGAGTCGAATCCATGGCAGCAGAATGCGGCTCTTCTTGCCGGTCTAACATGCGCCCGCACTTCTTGGCCACTTTCATGTTGATGCTTCCCGTGTCTCTGTCGCGCTTGAATGCGATGGTCCACGGCATGATCCTGCTCATGATATCGGCAACGTCAACCCTTCTGCGGGCACGATCGCCTTGATCATCTCGCTTGCCACACATCTTTGCTGCCATTTCGTCGATGCACAGCACACTCACTAATACAACGCATACCTAAAGAGAGCTGCGTCGGCCCCCCCCCGGCTGTGTGGCCGTGGGCATCACACTGAGATTCGCAAGCACACCTCGGGTATCTGTGCATGCGATTCTGCTGGCGCATCGGCCGAGGCGGCAGTGCACCCGCGCCACATCTGCGCAGCACAGTGCCCGTGGCGCTGTTCTCGCATGTGCTCTCTCCAGCGCTCTCGGCAGGCGAGGGCGGTGTCTCGTCTCCTTCCGGCCGCCCTGGTTTCGGTTCTGGTTCTGGTTCTGGTCTGGGTGGCTTTCCTTCCTTGGCGACCCAGCCTCTCTGTCTCGTTCATCCGAGCTCTTGGCCAACCCCCTTCGTCCCGCAACGACCAACGCCCTGCCATGACCACAAGCGGCCCTGGTTCTGCGGACTCGTTCGAGCTCGTCGTCCGCAGCCGCCATTCGCAGTACTCCCAGAACACTCCGTCGGCCTGCACCATCCTCGCCACCGAAGCCGCTCTCCGGGTCCTGCATCTGGCTGTCATGTACCAAAATGAGGCCGCTGTGTTTGTTCCCTACTTCAACACCAACTTCCTCGAGGAGATAGTCTCCTCAGCAGAGAGATACAACTCTGCCGCCCACCTCGACTTTGAGACGATGTTTGCGGGACTGAGTCGGTTCCGCACGAGCCTCGACGCCAGGCCTGCCATTCAGTCCCTGTCGAACCAAATCCCCGACATTCTCAAAACCATCCTATCCCAGCACCTGAAGGACGTAAACAACTGCCTCAGGCCCTTCGCTGTCATCATCACCAAGCCACCTGAAACCGTCTCGCTTGTCATCGTGCCGATTGTCGATTCAGATGTCGGCCAGAGGGATATCGGGAACCCAACCAGTCCAATCGGCCCGCCGCCTCCCGTTCCTGCCAAAGAGCAGCCGATGGATAACTTCGACCCTCGATCGATAGAAACACAAAGCCGTGCCCGGGCCGACGTGAACAGCACATTTTCGAGTGGCTTTGAAGCTGTTGGTCTCAGCGAGTTCGCCCAAACGGGCCAGCATCTGGATGATTTTATCAGCCAACAGCCCACGATAAGCCAGGCCGGGGCCCTCAATCCAAAGACAGATAATCTTGGTACCGACCACTCTTCTGGGGCGATTCGTTCCTTGGAAGATACAGAAGCTTGGGGCTCTTTCATCGGGAATCCGCCGTCCTCGTCGGTATCGCAAAGTCTCCTTGACGACACCCCCTCGATGGGGATGTCGCAGGGCCCTGCGGCCCAAGATTTGCACCCAAGCACCATCAGCAACTCGCCTGTGAATGCCGCTCTGAACAGATCGGATTTCTCGACCGTGGCACCCTCGGTTCCAGATCTGCCAGACTCGGACACCATGTCGACGATCAGCAACTGCGCTGTGGTCGGCGGGCAGACTCACGAAACGGGCACCCCTGCGCCACCTGAAGCCTCGCAGCTCCAATTCGTGTCCTCGGCTGGTGGGTCTTGGACGAACGGCACTGCTCAAGCCGTCGCCACATCTACTTTGGTCGACAATGCTCCTGTTACGAGTGACTCTGCGCTCAGCGCATCGGCTGCATCAACACATTTCATTGCGTCAAGAACGACAAGCACCACAAGTTCAACTGTCCCTCTTGACAGCCGAATCAACGCTACTGACGCTATGACGGCTGATAGAACCATCAATAGCCCCTCGGCGACAAGCTCCGCCGTTCCTTCGAACCAAACTGCGGCGATGCAGTCACGCACGATTCTCGGTCGCCGGAAGACCGTTCGTAATCCGAACAAGAGCTCTGGCTCAAATGTCGCACCGCAATTTGTGCCACAGCGTAGTGCAAGCGTTACCGGTGGAATCTCAGCCAACGATCCCCCTAAGAATCTCGGATGCTTTGACGAACGCCGGGGATTCGATGGCAGGACTGCCCAGTCAGCAAGTGGGTACGACAACGAAGGCAATGCTGCCCGGGCTCCACCGTCCGGCGCCAATCCCGGTAGCTTCCGGCCTACCCACGGTCAAAGCAACTCGTATAGTCAGGGCCAATCGCTTGGTTATGATCCGAACGGGTCCACGGGTCAGACCTCCGCTTTCAACAATCGTACTCCCGATAACCAACACATAGACCCCAACATGACGCTCCACAGCCCTTATGGCACGTACACAACACAATCGCGGACACTGCCGCGCGATCAGGTCAAGTCTCCCAGCTTGACTCGTTCGACTTCTCGGAATTCAATTCAGCAAAATTGGAATGTTATCGGAAGTATCTTAACAAGTATCATGCCCTTTACCCTTCAAAGTACCCAGGCAACTCAGGCCCGCCCGCCCCTTCCACCAAGGAATGGCTTCCCTAGTCCTGTTATACCGCCACGAGGAGATTCTCGTGGCCCCAACACCAGACCATTGAACCGGCAAAGCCAACCAACAAACTCTTCGATAGGAGGGAGTGTGCGAGATTCCCCTCGTGTCCAGGAGTACAACGTCGCTCTCAGCGAGAGTCTGAGCGCGCAAGGACAGAACGGCACCTCATCTTACCCGGACGATGCGGCGCTCCTTCCTTGCAAATTTATTCTCTTTGACTCACACTCGCGGCCGCCACACTTCTCCGGCTCGTACCTGCTCGTGGACTCCTCGCTCGAGAAGATCTGCAACTACCTGCAGACGATTTTCCCGATCGTAAATACGGACGACAGCTCCAGCAACGCCTTTGAGAACTATCAGCTTGCGATGCTCAATGCCATCGAATTCAACACAGTGTTGCTCTCCGAGGCCGTCTACAAATCAATCCACAATCTTTATGCAGAAGACTCGTCAGCAAACCCCGCCTTTGTCGTGGAGGGAAGACTGGATTCCGAATTCCAGACAGAGCTGAGATACATGTCGAATCCGTATGGACGATACTGATGGGACGCGCTGTTCTACCTCCAGCCTCACCAGTCGCTTTGTTCTGGGATCGTGAATACACATATGTCCACTCATTTCATGGGGCTCGCATATGAGGAGTGAGGGCAAGGGCGGCATGCCGGGCGACCGCCTTGCCTTGGGCACCAATTTGTAACTGGAGGATGCGCTCAGGCGATAAGGGCTTGGAGTGAATGAGTGTTGCGAGGTGTGTGTCGCTGCAAATCGCGGCTTGATCATGTACTGAGGGGTCTGTTCGTTCCCAGAATGAAACTGGCATAGTTTTGAACCTGGACAATCGCTTGTATTTCCAGGACCTGAATACACCCCCCCCCCACCGCCAAACAGAGTATTCACAGTGCCTGGAAGCCAAACGACTCGGGAAGGCCGAACATTTTGATATCGATACACCACAGAGTGGTCCAGATTGTCGAGTGAATGCACCACACAAAGAGATTGCCAACCAGGATGGGAAACAATCGCCCACTGGAGCCTATGGAAGATCAGCAGACTTGTGTCGCTGAAGCCAGAGAGTGACCGTCTCGTTTCTTTCTGAATCGACTTTATTCGTTTAGGAACCATCAAGACATGATCGAGAGCCGCTTGCAGCGAACCGCATTGCAGCGCTAGAGAGCAGCTGGGTGGCAGGGCCATGGAGAGCATGAGTCATGGTATTGCGCCAATATCTATGTACAGGGAAGGGTCGAGGGAAACATGCTAGTCTCGTTGACGAAGAGACAGAAACGGGATGCATGTGTGCGAGTTCAAGCAAGAGGCGGGGCGAACAGGCCGTCGTGCGGATGTGCCTCGGTTTCGTTGGCGCTCTCGAATCGCAGCTTCTTGGAACGAGGCGAAATGGGCGGGGTGAGAGGCTCGGGCTCCGAGCGCTTCAGGATGCCAAAGTTGAGAGTGTGATGGGACGAGAGCAGGGACGAGTTCAAGGCGAGGGTGGTGGAGGTTGCGGGACGGGACTGCACCTGGGATTGCACCCGGAAGTGTCGATACCACTCCACAAACTTGCTCATGCCCTCCCGAAGCGACGTCTGCGGCCGGTACCCGAGCATCCGGCTGCTCTTTGTCAGATCCGCGTAGGTCAGTGGAACATCTCCCGGCTGGTCCGGGAGCTGCTTGATGAGGGCCTTCTTGCCAACAACGTCCTCGATCACCTCGATGAAGCCGTTGAGGTTGATGGTCTGCGAGTTGCCGAGGTTGAAGACCTCGCACGGATGCGGCTTGTCGATCGAGGCCAGCACGCCCGACACAATGTCGTCGATGTAAGTGTAGTCGCGGCACGACGAGCCGTCGCCGTACTTGTTGATTGGCGAGCCGCTCGAGATCTTCTCGACAAACATCCACGGCGCCATGTCTGGCCGGCCACGGGGTCCCTGTCGGCGGCGGCGAGGTGGATGGGCAGATGAGCAGATGGGCAGATGAGCAGATGGGCAGATGAGCGGATGGGCAGATGGGCAGACGAGCAGATGAGTGGATGAGTGGATGGGAGCCAGAGCCGCACAAGTCACCATCGAGCAATCAAGGGTGTCGAGGATACCAAGGGAATCAACACCAACCCACCCGCCGATTGCACCAACACCGCATCCGCACTCACATAGACGGTAAAGAACCGCAGTCCCGTCACGTTGATCTTGTACAGCGAGTGGTATGTCTTGGCCATGATCTCGCACGCCTTCTTGGTGGCCGCATACGGCGACACTGTGTTCTCGGTGGTGTCGTCCTCGGCAAACGGGATCTTTGTGTTGGCGCCGTAGACCGAGCTGCTGGAGGCATACACAAAGTTGGAGACGCCAAACTGCCGCGCCATCTCGAGCATCGTGACGGTGGCCTGGATGTTGGAGTGGACATAGATGTGCGGATCCTGTCGGCGGGAGCAGCGGGGCGGTGGTGTGCGATTGTGCGATTGTGCGATTGTGCGATTGTGCGATTGTGCGATTGTGCGATTGTGCGAGCAGGTTTGGTGGATGGCGGAGCAGCGAGGCCAAATCGAGGAGGGTCAAACGAGGGAGTCGGCGAATGATGCAATGTCAGTGCTGGTCGATCGGGTGCGGCTGTGCTGATGGTGTGCCGCATGGATGGCATGCTGCATTGATGGTACGCAGTAGCGATGGAATGCTGCATGGATGATATACCGCATGAACAGCAATCCCGCATCGATGGCATGCTGCACATCGGCCCCGCTGTCCGTCGCCTCGAATACCCACCTTGATTGACGGCCTGACTCCTGCTCGCGCCGCCAGATGGCACACCACGTCTGGCCGCTCGAGCTCAAAGATCGTTGTCATGCTTGTCATGTCGGCACAGTCGGCCTGGAAGAACTGGAATTGCGACCCGGTCTCGGCGGCCTTGGCCTTGAGGATGTCAATGTTGGCCATCTTCTGGGACAGGTCGTAGTAATCGTTGAGTTCGTCGACGACGACAACCGAGTCGCCTCTGGCGAGCAGGGCCTCGGCCGTGTGGGAGCCGATGAATCCGGCGCCTCCTGTGACGAGCACTTTCATTTTGGAGCAGGGGCTGGGACTGGGACTGAGACGGGAAAGCGAGGGAGGGGCGATTGGCTTGGGCCTGGGCAGAGAGCGGCGGTGTTGATGGCGACAGACCGAGCTTGGCAGAGTGCAGACCGGATTGCGGCTGTTGTGCTCGATATCGACCAGAGGATGAACCGGGTTGACCGACGGAGACGGAGATGGAGAGATGGAGAGATGGAGAGATGGACTGAACAAATCACTCAGACCAGACTGATCCGTGGCAATGACTGCTGGGCTCGCTGGCTGGCCGGGGATGGCGAGCACGTCCGTTTTTATGTTCGCTCGATTTGTAACGTTTTTTTTCGGCGCCTGGGCTTCAAATCTGTGCGACCGCCCGTGGCCGCAGCAAGGCTGGCCTGGTGCCGGCCAGCGCCCCTGCGCTCGGAAAAACACAGGTGCAAACCCAAACGCTCCGAGCACCCGCCTGTTGTTTCCGAATCTCTGCAGGCAATTCTCCCTCAAACGGACATACAAACATATTCCAATTATACCTCTCGTACATCGGCGTCGCCGCACGCTCTACCATTCCGTCCCATGCGGCCCTCACCAGCCCAGCCCAGCCCAGCCAAGCTTGGCGCGGACCAACCTTCGCTCACTGCGTGCCCCTGCTTGGTTGGCTTCGAGAGGCTTGGCTTCGAAGGGCTTGGCTTGGCTGCCTGCATCGCTGCATCCTCAGAGGCGGCGATGTTCCGCATGCCTGATCCCCGTCTCCTTGCAGCGGGCAACTTGCCCAATCGACAACGAGATCCGCATCCGGGCATCCCGCTCAGCATCCGCGTAGCCAGAGCAGCGGAAAATATCTCCCGAATCTCGGCCACTGTGACAAACATGTCGGCCACATTTGCAATCCGTGATCCTCCTCATGCCTCCTGCTGCTGCGTCTGGCTGTTTTCGAGGGGTCAGGTGATGGATTCGCTCAAATTATCAATGAACACCGCACAGTGACCCCAAACAGCCTCGAAGCCCTGGCATACTGGCGGTTTGCTGTGCGCCAGATCGCCGCAGATTGTCAATGCATCATCCTACGCGCGCACTACACCTGCAATTAGGTCGTGTTTTATTACAGGCAATCCAATAAAAAACGGGACACCCGGGTTTTTGACCATTCATCGAATATTTTGTTACCCAATGTTATCGCGCGCTGGCCATGACCATTCGCCACACATCCGACTTTCGCACCGCCGCATTGCGATGCTACGCCCTCATCCATAGCCTGCGTAAGGTCGCCTCCATATTCAGTGTATCCAAGAACACCATCCATCGATGGCACCGAGGATGCAAGCTGGATGACCCATCCCGGGTCCCAGCTCGCAGATCCACTTTCTTCGAGCAGGCATGTCCAGTCATTCGCACCCTGATTGAACAGGACCCGTTCCAGACTGGTCCTGTGTTGCGATGCAAGCTCGAGTCCATCCTCCAGAGGAAAGTATCACTCTCACTCTGCCACACTGCCATCCACCGAGCAGGTCTCTCACACAAGAGGGCAACACACCTCTACAAGTCCAAGCAACTGGATGAGCGAGTGGCACAGTTCAGGGACCAGGTCCGCTCCATCGACCCACGACGGCTCGTTTTTGTCGACGAGACAGGGATCAGGAAATCCATTTTCCCTCTTTACGGATACTCGCCGAAGGGTGCTCCGCTTCGCCAGCGCAATCACATGAAACACAAGTCTGTCTCGGCTGCATTTGCCATCAACCACTCTGGTGTGCTGCATCGCATGTACATCCCCACATCATTCAAGACACACTCGATGGTCGAGTTCTTTGAGCGAGCGACCTTCCCAGACGACTCTGTGATTGTGATGGACAATGTCAGCATGCACAAGACAATGGCTATCCTGGACTGCATCGAGCGCCGAGGATGGTCAGTGATCTTCACCCCACCTGCCTCGCCCGACTTCAATCCCATCGAGAACTTCTTTGGGGTTGAGTCCCCACCGATTTGGGGTTGTCCCTCCAATCAAGCCGCCATTTTCGCGTTCACATCCCTGGCTTGAACCTCTCGGCGATTTTTGAACAGGGTCACTTCCCCAACCAGCCCGCGCAGACGGGTTCCTGCTCTCGGGTATAAATGCCACACCTTCGTCCTGCTGCTTTCTTCCCTCATCTCGCCTTGATCGGATCATCGCGCCATTGTACGATAAAAAAAGTCTCTGTTCTGACCAGTACCACTGGCAGGCATCCAGCATCCTCTGCCCCCATGCCTCCGAAGCGCAAGGGTACCGGTGATGGCCAGCCTCGGCCACCCAGGCCCAAGAAAGCCAAGTCACAGTCGGAGCCTGTCTCTGGTTCGTATTCTGACCCCACGCATGCTTGTTCGTCTGTTGCTCCGTCGCTCACCACCACTGCTTCTGCAGATCCAATGGATGTCGATCCCACCGAGCCTGGTCCATCTACTTCCTCGAGTACCGGCAAGCGATGTCGCCAGTGCGATGGCACCGATCACGAACGTTGCAACACCAGCAAATGTCCAAATACCGGCCCCTCAAGAGTTCTGTCGTCCCTCTCGTGGATGGAAGGTCATCCGCCCCTCAGTTCAGCTGCTTCAAGCAGACGATGTATGGCTGTTGTCTCAATCCCGCTCTCCGCGACAAGATCCAGGCCACTGTCGAGGCCATGACCCAGATCCAGTTCGAGGCATCCAGGCTGCTCAACCTGCACATCCTCCGGTGCATCGAGCAGGATCTTCCCGTCCCCGTCATCTCCAAGTCCACCCCTGCTTTCGTTCGCCAATGCTTCAGGATCGTCCAGGCCGATGCCCTCTCGACGGCCAGGGATACCAAGAAATACAACGAGCATCTGGTCGCTTCCTTTCGCGACTACCAGACCACTCGGCACGCAGACCTGCCTCCGGCCCCTCGTCTGCCTGATGGTGCTCACAGTCAGCTTCTCACCCTGGCTGTCAATGCCTATGCCACCAACTGCACCACCCACCTCGACCTGGCCTACTGGCGACTCCTTCGCCGCTTCTGCGCTGCCGTCTTCCCAGCCAACAAGCACAAGCACGAAGCCATCGAGGCCTGTCTCGAGCTCTTCGAGAAACCAGGGCAGACTCCACCCAAGGCCGATCTCGAGTTCCTCTACCCGGACTTTGGCCACGTCCTGGTCGAGTTTCGGTACAGCAACGACCAGGACCGCTTCCGGGCCCTCCATCGCCTCTCACACCATGTGGGAATCCTCGACCGGGACAAGATGGTCGACAATGTCCACAAGTGGATCGACTGTGACATGTCCGCCCTCCGAGTCACCGAGCTGCAGCTCCAGGCCAAGCTGGACAGCCTCACTACCCAAGGCATTCCCTCCGACGACAAGAGGTTCACCACGGCCAAGTCTGAGCTCGGCACCACCAAGTCCAAGATCAACAAGCTGGCATCCAGGCTCAAGTGGGCTCTCAAGTAGCTCGCCGTCGACACTCCTCCGGCCGTGTGCACGATGGTTCCTCTGTGCACCACCAAGGCCAAGTATGTCAAGATTGACACGGTCACTCTTTGGCAACTCCTGGGTCCAAAGAAGCGCCTTGGACTCACCCGGGACAAGCTCAAGGAAGAAGGCGAGGACGGCATCAACAACCAGGATCGTCTCTGGCGCAGTTGCTTCAAGCTGCGTAGTTCCCTCTTCCAAGAACGGGACGTGAACAAGAAGCTGTTCAACTACGAGATCAGCACCGATGGCATTGGATGCACCATCGGCCTCGTCAAGTTTCTGCCTCGAACCGATCGCACCGAGACCTCCGAGCCTCCTCCGACCGCCGAGCAGCGTATCCAGGCCCACATCGGCGACCCAGACCCCGATCGCACCACTTGGATTGGCATCGATCCTGGAGTCGGCTCCATCTTCACGGCGGTCATCCAAGCACCGGGCCACCAAGACGAGGTGGTCTCATTCTCCAATGGCCACTACCAGCAAATGTGTGGCCATACGTCCAACACCAAGTGGCACAATATCATGAAGTATCGACTCAGCATCGAGACCTGGATGTCGACCACTCCCTCGCCCAAGGTGTCGTCCTCGGAGGCCTTCAAGGTCCATCTCACCCATGTCCTGCGACCGGAGCTGCGAGTGCAGCTCGACTTCCACCTTGGCAAGAAGGCCCGTCACCATCGCTTCACGGGCCACAAGAGGCGCCAAGTGGCCGTCGACAAGATGTGCAAGGCCGTCCTGAAGCACGCCCCGATACGGACCGATGTGGTGATCGCCTTTGGCAATGCGTCATGGCGACAAGGCAAGGGCTATGCATCCAGCCCTCGGAGGCAGCGATTTGCTCGGTACTTTGAGCAATTCGAGCACCACCGACGCCGTCCCAATCACCATCATGGAAGCGTCAAGGTAGTCTCGACGAACGAGTTCAACACCTCGCAAGTGTGCTCCAAGTGCCTGGAGCCGGTTCGGTTGGAAGGACTCGATGCGCCCAGGGTTGCGAATTCCCACTTTGTCAGGAGCTGCAAGAATCCCAGCTGCCGGACAGTGTGGAATCGCGACGTCAATGCGGCGCGCAACATGATCACAGTATGCAGGTCGATTGTGGAGATCGGAGAGCGACCGGTGGTCTTCACTCGGAGGCTGCCAAAGTGATCTGTTTTATTTCTTGTAGCTTTGCTTGACGCAAGCACATCACATACTACATGTTCATGGAAACGGCTATATTGTCCCGTTTTTTTTTTTCTGAATAAAGTGTACAGTCGATAAGAAAGAAACGGGACAGTCACTTTCTGGCATCAGCGACACAAGTCTGCTGATCTTCCATAGGCTCCAGTGGGCGATTGTTTCCTGTCCTGGTTGGCAATCTCTTGGTGTGGTGCATTTCCCATGGTGTATCAATATCAAGAGACTCTGCCTTCTCGAGTCGCTTGGTTCCCCGGCACTGTGAGCACACCTGGAGATCTTGGGACTTGGTGTGGCATTCGTCCGTTGCTGCAGACCAAGGACCTTGTGGGTGCTCTGGATCCACTTGGTCGCCTGGGTGGTGCGTTTCGCTTGCAGGGAGCCATTTGAGCGAGAAAGTATCCTTGATTCAGATCCAGAAACACGCATCACTGAACGGTCATGGTCAGCGTACGATGTTTTGAGGCAACAGCGTATTTGATCAACGGCCAAAATCCGGGGTATCCCGGTATTTATTAGCAAAGATGCGGTGGGGGGGGGTTGATTGGAAGTGGGAGGGGATGCTTGAGAGGCCACTGGACAGCAGCGACCGACGGGATTGAGATTGTGGCATCGCATCGCATGGCATCGTATCGCATGGCATCGTATCGTATCGTATGTTCCAGAGCCGGGCACCGGCATCGCCCTCGGTTCTATAGACAGTGTGGCTAGGCGGGCACCCGGCTTAGAAGGCTTGTCGGTGGAGATCAAATAGCACCCATCCATCCGTCGCAGGGTTGTTCTCGGCCTGGGGATCGATGCATTGCGCTTTGGTGAAGATGATGGAGTAGTAGGCCTGGTCGATGTGATCCTCGACGCCAACAACAAGCTCGCCCTTCTTGTTGCGGAAGTTGAGGATTTCATTTGTCTGACATGTCAGCGATAGCAGCGGCAGCTCGTCGTCCAGCATGATGGCCTTGTGGATTTGAATCTTGCGAACGTCGAGCAGCTTGCAGTCGCTGATGAGTCCCTGGGAGTGCTGGTTCTCGATCGCCATCGAGAACTTTGCCCATGCCTGCCAACAGCCGAGTCAAACGATCAAGATGGATCGGCGAGATCGGCAAGGAAGACAATTGAAGAGTACGGCATGTGATGCGGATTGAGCCAGAGCCACCGACGGCACATGATACGGGTTGCGTGCACAAGCGGTGATGTAAATTCATGGCAGGTACGTTGCGTTTGTTGCAGAAAGTCGTCGGACGAATGATGCCGGCGTTGAATGGACAGGGCAGTTAGTGCTGCTGGCGATGGAGTTTGCTGATTCATCAGCGACGGACAGCAGACTAGAGACTCCAAACACAACGGCAAAGCCGCGACACATACCCTCTCAGTGCACCAGGCCTTCAGAGCCTGGGCGTCGCTGTGCAGATAGGCTTCCAGGATATCCGGAACCATCCACTCGGTGGCTTCGCGCAGGAAGGTATCCATCCGGAAGACTCCGTCGACCATGCGGATAGCGGTGATGACGCGGGCCTCTTCGGTGTCCTCCCACGGCGAAAACCACGAGCGCAGACGGTCGATCAGAGGATCGTCGCTCTCTTCGATGCGGCGGCCGATGGCCGAGACAGACTTGGACAGGAGGCTGTTCTCCTTAAAGTCGTTCCAGCTCGCGGCCCATTTGGAGGTCTTGTGGAGAACAACGCTCTGGCCGGCATTGGGATCGGCTGTGAGCATTCGGATCGAATCCTTGCTGAACGGGTCCTTGGCAGCCTCGGCCAAGCGCTGGGCCTTCTCAGCTTCACGGATGTGCTTGGGCTTGTATTCGGCGTAGCGCACAGCGCTGTCGCTTGCCAGGTCCTTTTGAATGCTCTTGACGCCCTTGGCGATTGTCTTGGCGGCTTCAGTTTCCAGGATGGGATCGGCAACCTGGAAAAGTGATGAGCGCGGTCAGCGCCGAAACAAAAGCAGAGCCGTGGCCCAATGGTGTCGACATCCAGCACAGAAGACAGCTTGCTGGCGGTGCGAGAGGCTAGAGCCGGATCGACGCCGCATGCGCTATTATGCCTCCGCCGACGATCTGGCCGATTGACATTCGCAGGCCGCGCGGCTTGACACGGACAGTAAATGATCGTACAATCACAGTCTGCGTGTTCGAGTGGCTGCATGTGCAAACCACCCTCTCCGATCTGATTTGGGCCACAGAGACGATGCCATGGTGCCCCTACCTTCTGGGCAGTGTCCGCGACCTTCTCTCCGACATAGGAGATGGTCTCGGTGGTTTTCTTGACAGCCGGCATTTCGGCGACGGTATGGATGGCTTGGGCCGTGCCCGCGGCAACAGCACCAACGACCTTGGAGCCCTTCGCCATGGCCTCCTTGGCACGCTTGACGGCTTCCGAGTCGGCCACCTTGTTTGTCTCGTCGGAGAGCAACTTGACGTTCTGCTGCAGATCACGATTTTCCTCGATCTGACGCTTGACGGACCGGGCAAAGGCAGAGAAGAAGGACACTGGCTCGCCACCGTCTCCGCCGCCGCCGCCGCCGCTGTTGTTGTCGCTCTTATCGCCGTTGTCTTGCTTTTCTTTTGAGGACGAGAAGAGCCGGCAGACGATCATGGGGGACGGGAGACCCGATCTCGGCAGCGACAGGCCATGCTGCCGCAGGACGGGCCGCTGCGATGAAAGCAGCCGAGGGACGGCGGCTCGTGTGCGTGCGATGAAGGACATGATCTGTGGGGCTGTGAGCGCTGCGATCGGGACGGGCGTCGAGCAGAGTCGATAGAGTCGATGGAGTCGATGAGTGAGGCAGAGCCGATGCCGATCGGGTCTGCGGCTCCGGCAGGAACACAGCCGCCAGGCACAGGCACGATTGTCGTGCGCAGACGCCGAGGCCCGAAAAAATTTTCTGCGGGGTTCTGTGGAGGCACGGCGGCACGGAAATGAAATCAATAGATGCGCTGCCACACACTGCCACAGTGATACATGCACTGCCACGGGTCGCGTGCGTGTGTGGCTGTCCGGCGGACATGGCGCGATCCGTCCCTTGCTGTGGACTTCTTTGTGGACTTCTTTGTGGACTGCAGTCCTCTGCGGCTGAGGTCCTTTGCGGTGCCTTGTCGATGCCTGGGTTGTCGATTGCGGTGGCATGGACGAGGCTCGAGCCAGGGCCAAGTCGTCCCCTGCCATCGTCCTGCTGCTGCTGCTGCTGTTCTCCTGCTGCTGCTGTTCTCCTGCTATTGCTGTTGCTGTCGCCCTGCTGCCCGTCTGGGTGCATCGGTCTTTGCATCGCAGACTCCCCCAGGAGCGGATACAGCCAGGCCCGTCCATACATCCAGTCTTCCCGTTTGGGCATGGCGGTGCACCGAGTTTGTCGCTGGCGCTTGTTGCCGAGCGAGGGTCGCCAGATTCCCTCCCCCCCCCCAAGCCCGCAGCGCTGCATTTCGCGCTCCGTCTTTCTCCCCCCCTTATCGTGGCAGCATCTCTCGCTCGTTTTCCTCCTGCATCTCTTGCGCCCCGCTGTCGTCTGGCAAGTCGCTGCTGCGACATCCGCACCATCGCTGGCGCATCGCTCTCTCTTTCTCTGGCCTCTTTCTTGTCTCCCGATTGCCATCGTTTCTCGTCCCTGCCCCCTCTCTGGTGTGCAATTTTGGTAGCTTCGAAACTTGGGGGTGAACCTCAAGCGCCAAGAAATCCATTGCACTCACCGCCAAGAGCCCCATAGCTTCTTTGCCATCAGCATCGCCATCGCTGCCAGCGGCACCTTTGCCGTCACTATCACCGGCTTCGATCTCGGCTAGCACCCTCGCCGGCTTCGACCTTGACCAACAACGCCGTTACCGGTGCTCGCCCCCTGCCCGTAACGCTCACCGCCAACTGCATCTGCAACTATAAAACACGCACTCCTCATCCGGCTCAAGCAGCATTTCCAATACCCCTGGGTGCAACCCCTCTCCTCGCGCCATTTGCCAACCGTCCCGTCCCGTCCCGTCCGTTCGTTCGTCCGTCCGCCGCCCAGCTCCGTGTCCATCGTCAAAACCCACCGATTTCACTCGTTTTCATGCAATCCATCTCCCCCTTTGCCTCAAGCCCCACCCGGCTCCGAACAGACACCCCCGTCTCCGAACTAGCCTGTTCGCTCATGTCGCCTCATGGCTCGGACCAGCTCGCCGAGGACAGCCGGGTCGTCTTGAATGTCGGCGGCAAGACCTTCGAGACCACACGAACAACCCTCCAGTCCCTTCCGACAACGTTGCTGGGCCGGCTGTTTTCGGCCGCACCGTCATCCTCGGTCGGGTCGCAGCGCCGGTCGCGGGTCTCGCATCGTCAAAGCCATTCACTTTCGGAAGCCTCGTCGGCATCGACCATGACATGCTCCTCGACGGGGTCCATCTCCGACTCCAAGGGACAACACTTTTTTGACCGCAACCCCACCATCTTTGCCGCCGTCCTGGAGTTCTACCGGACAGCCGACCTGCCCATCCAGATTCCCCTGGGCGTCTCTGTGCGGGCGGTCGAGAAGGAGCTCGACTACTTTGGCATGTGGGATGCCATCGAACAGATCCATCGCGAGACAGGCGAGCCCATCTTTGACAACAGCCTCAACGACTATTACTTTGACCGCTCCGCCTCGGCTGCCGCCAGCCGGTCGCCATATTACGGTGACTCGCAGCGGGACTCGGACTCCATCTCCAACCTCTCCATCCGCTCCTCGCGCCGCGGCTCGCAGCCTGGAGCCCCTGAAGCCGCCGCCGCCGCCGCCGCCGCTGCCACCCACAACCCTGCCTCGACAAACTCCACTCACATCCCCCTCATGCGCCTCGGCCAACGGGCCGCCGGGATCGCAAGCAAAGCTCTGACAGCTGGACTGACAACTTTCTCGGTGGTGGTGCGTCCTGACGGACGCTGCGAATCTATCCCGCAGGTCCTGCACGACTCGTTCTGGCAGGATTTCAGCTCGGCCATGGTCACGTACGAGTCGCCGCTCGAGTTTGTCTCGTGTCTGAACGAGCTCGTCGCTTCCATGGACCTGGTCCAGGTTACCACGGTGCGCTACAACTCTGCCACAAACTTTCACAGGCTTGGTCCTGTGCTGCTTCCGGGCGGCCTGTCGCTGACGGCGACCGAGGTCTTTGACGAGCGCGAGCAGTCCCTCAAGCTGAGAGTTCCCAGACGCAACAAGAACAAAAAGTCGCTGAGGTTGTCCATGTCCGGGGGCCCTGGACTCGAAGATGCCATGGCCTCGCAGGCTGCAGACGATCCGGACGACGAGCTGCGCCGATACAGCACCCTCAGCACCCTGTCCCATTTCCACCCAGATGCCTTCCATAGCACGGCCCAGTCGCAAGTCACCCTGCAGCGGTCGCAGTCCCTCAATCTCACCCTGAATCGCCCGTCGCTCTCCAAGGTCACCCAGCGGTTCTGGGAGCGCAATCCAGGCAGCGGCCCATCGTCGACATGGTCAGCAGCAGCAGCATCGTCGTCGTCGTCGTCGTCGTCATCGGCAATGCCGCCACCAGCATCGGCATTCCCGGACATGGGTGCCTCTGTTGCCAGGCTGGCTACGAGCTCCGACGCTGCTGCTGCCACACTCAATCCAGAGACTGCCACCACCGACGCAGATGGAGGCACCCCGCATGCTGTGTCAAAATCCTGGGGCATGGGTACCATCCGGTTTTTCCGCGGCTGGAAGATTGTCTTCCAGCTCCCTGTCGCCATTCTCATCGACAATGATGACTGCATCTCAGTTGAGCTGGGAAATTGAAGAATGAATGAATGAATGAATGAATAAATGATCGATTGAATGATTGAATGGATAAAACAAAGCAAGCCCTAAATGCACATCGTCGCGGCTCCTTCGTCGGGATCCATGGGATGTCGTGCGTGGTATCATTTGGGCTGTTCACACCATGGGATGCTTGCATCGACTGCGTTTGTGCTCGATCGTTCGCGCTCTGCCTTCGTGTCTCGCATTCAGCTCGCCCCACATCATCTTCTTGACTCTGTCCTCCAGCTCTCCGGGCCTGGTTCCCGCTCCTCGCTTGCGTCTCTCGCTCATGGGCGGGAATTGCCTCCGTCCTGGCGCCATGGCTGCGTTACCGCCACATCCTGGCTGGCCAGCGATCCGCCAGCCACCCCCTGGCTACTCCCAAATGAAATCTTCATATCTCCTTTTGGGTCAGTCACGTGCTCCATGACCCACGGGCTCTGCGGCGCAAAAAAAAGCGGCTCCAATCTGCTCGGCAGAAAGACGTCGCCAGATCGAACGACTTGTCTCTGGCTGCGAGCAGCGCTCTCTTGCTCCTCCTCCTCTTCGCAGCGCAGCCCGAGTACCCGATCGAGGCCCCCCCCCAGGCATCCAGGACATCAACCGAGCCGGAATTCGTCGTCGCTGCCGCGCACCCGCATCCATACGCACACGCATCTACGTTCGTACACACAACCTCACACAGCGGCCATGAACATCTCGACTCTGCTCCAGTCCGGATACTCTCGCATCGCCACATCGGGCCCGACATGGCGATCGGCGTCGTCGAGTCTGCAAAAGCCCATCTTTGGCCAGCAATGGGCCCAGATGCACAGCTCGCCTGCGGTCTCGTCCCGATCGCAGCCCCTCGAGATCGTGCGATCCCGCCGGTCGATCCAGCGGGCACAGAGACGAGCCGAGCGCGACAAGATCAGGTTCGGCGACAAGTACCGCCCCAAAACCACCCCGGCCCCGGTCCCGTCGACGATCGAGGGCGGCGCCAAGCTCACGCCTGTCTTTGCCACACCGTCGAACCTGAGCCCTGCATCGATCGTCCCGCAGAACCTGGGCGAGACGCTGAAGCACCTGGCCAGCAAAGCCGTCTCGACCGAACCCGACAACGAAAGCTCCTCAAAAAGCCAGCGTGTAGCCAGCGAGACACAGGATCCACGCAACCTCCGCAACATGACTCGCCGAGACAACAACATTGTCGATGCCATCGCCGAGATGACGCTGGCACCGGACGCGATCCCACCCAAGCCGGAAACTGTGGCCGTGCCTGAGAGCCTGGCTGTTCCCGAGGAAACAAAGCTGCCGGAGCCTCTGCAACACGGCCCCTTCTACAACTACGGATTGACGCACTCGGACATCAAGTTCCTCCTGGAAGATACCCAGGTCGTCCACCGCAATCGGGTGCAGAACTCGCTGTCGGCCACCCCTGCCGAGCAGTCCGAGATGGTGCGGCGAATCCTCTCGATCGAAAACTCGAGCAAGAAGCAGCTGACCGAACTCAACAAGTTGCGGATCATGGATGTCTTTGCCAAGAAGCCCTTTGACACTGGAAGCCCCGCCGTCCAGAGTAAGTGCGGGGTGGGACTTGCTTCGCGAACCAGTTGATGCAGCGGGGATCGATGGGGGAGGTCGATGGGACGATCGACCAAAGACAAGACTGTCGTCATCAAGAGGCCGTGCACTTGGTGTCCGAGTCGTCGTGGATGCGGACATTTAGAGCTGGATCGTCCGCCATTGTATTTTATCGTTGCTGTGTGTTTGTTGATGTGTCCGGGAGCGTACCGTCGGCCCGCCGGGGAATGACGACATGGCCCTGTTTGTGTTGACATGCTCGCGTTGGCTCCGGCATCGACGGCGGCGATGGTGATACTGCTCGCCCTCGTCGAGTTTCTGCTTGGCGGCGCAAGGCAGATGTGGCTGGACCGGCTTGCCGCTGTCGGTACGGTTTGAAGCGACCCCTTTGGCTCGCTTCCGGATGCACAGAGTGGGCCCAGTGCCGATTCGCTGACGCTATGTCCTGATTATCCAACCGTTGGAACATCCTATGCGGCTTCTGCGGTCTCCCCCGACAATGCGGCACATGTGGCAATCCTCCGCATGGCTCCGATTGATCACTACGACGAACTCTCGGCCTCACAATGCCTTGTCTGCAACCGGGCGTCGCTATCCAGTCGGGGTTTTCACGGTCCAGATCCAGGCCCTCGAGGATCACCTGCAAAAGCACAAGAAGGACAAGAGCAACAAGCGACAGCTCCAGCTCGTTATCAACAAGCGCCACCGGATGCTCAAGTACCTGAGGCGAAAGGTATGTGAGCGGTGGTTGCTCTGAGGGGTTGCTTTGCACGGGCAGGGGTTATCGACGGCAAACCCATGACTCCACTGGCCGCTGGCCACATATGGCACGACACTGACACTGACGCTGTCCATGTCCGTGCCCATATCCGTGTTCAGAACTTGCAAGAATTCCTGGATGTCTGTGAGGCCGCCGGCGTCAACCCTGAGAGCATCCGTGTGTGAGCTCAAAGCCTTTGGGGGCGTTGCCGTGCCGGAATCGCATAGAACAAGATATAATCGATGATCAGGATGCAGATATAGGTCTCTCCAGATGCTCAGCAGCGACAGACTGGGCAATGGTTGGCACCGTGTGCAGAGCGAGAGCCGTGCAGGTCGCAGGGAGCAACGGCGAATCGCCAAGCGGCGGCGAAATAGGGGGCGGGACATAGGAACATGCAACAGCCGATCCCAGATGAACCGACACTGGCCGATGGCGCCAGAGGACCAGGATGGGCCGGCTGGGTCGATGGAGATCACCCAGGATCATCCCATTGGCGCGGCGCTCCGGCGGGCTGGTTGCCAAAGCGCGCACAGGCCGGTGCGGGGCTGCGACCCAAGGCTGCGACCCAAGGCTGCGACCCAAGGCTGCTGATGGGCATGCGGCCTTGCAAAGACCAGGCGCCCCATGAGGCGCACAGGCGATTGGGCGGAAAGCGGGACACATTTGAGCAGACATTGGCCGCGCTCGACCACCGCCCGCTGATATGTCTGGTCTGAGTGATTTGTTCAGTCCATCTCTCCATCTCTCCATCTCTCCATCTCTCCATCTCTCCGTCTCTCCGTCTCCGTCGGTCAACCCGGTTCATCCTCTGGTCGATATCGAGCACAACAGCCGCAATCCGGTCTGCACTCTGCCAAGCTCGGTCTGTCGCCATCAACACCGCCGCTCTCTGCCCAGGCCCAAGCCAATCGCCCCTCCCTCGCTTTCCCGTCTCAGTCCCAGTCCCAGCCCCTGCTCCAAAATGAAAGTGCTCGTCACAGGAGGCGCCGGATTCATCGGCTCCCACACGGCCGAGGCCCTGCTCGCCAGAGGCGACTCGGTTGTCGTCGTCGACGAACTCAACGATTACTACGACCTGTCCCAGAAGATGGCCAACATTGACATCCTCAAGGCCAAGGCCGCCGAGACCGGGTCGCAATTCCAGTTCTTCCAGGCCGACTGTGCCGACATGACAAGCATGACAACGATCTTTGAGCTCGAGCGGCCAGACGTGGTGTGCCATCTGGCGGCGCGAGCAGGAGTCAGGCCGTCAATCAAGGTGGGTATTCGAGGCGACGGACAGCGGGGCCGATGTGCAGCATGCCATCGATGCGGGATTGCTGTTCATGCGGTATATCATCCATGCAGCATTCCATCGCTACTGCGTACCATCAATGCAGCATGCCATCCATGCGGCACACCATCAGCACAGCCGCACCCGATCGACCAGCACTGACATTGCATCATTCGCCGACTCCCTCGTTTGACCCTCCTCGATTTGGCCTCGCTGCTCCGCCATCCACCAAACCTGCTCGCACAATCGCACAATCGCACAATCGCACAATCGCACAATCGCACAATCGCACAATCGCACACCACCGCCCCGCTGCTCCCGCCGACAGGATCCGCACATCTATGTCCACTCCAACATCCAGGCCACCGTCACGATGCTCGAGATGGCGCGGCAGTTTGGCGTCTCCAACTTTGTGTATGCCTCCAGCAGCTCGGTCTACGGCGCCAACACAAAGATCCCGTTTGCCGAGGACGACACCACCGAGAACACAGTGTCGCCGTATGCGGCCACCAAGAAGGCGTGCGAGATCATGGCCAAGACATACCACTCGCTGTACAAGATCAACGTGACGGGACTGCGGTTCTTTACCGTCTATGTGAGTGCGGATGCGGTGTTGGTGCAATCGGCGGGTGGGTTGGTGTTGATTCCCTTGGTATCCTCGACACCCTTGATTGCTCGATGGTGACTTGTGCGGCTCTGGCTCCCATCCACTCATCCACTCATCTGCTCGTCTGCCCATCTGCCCATCCGCTCATCTGCCCATCTGCTCATCTGCCCATCTGCTCATCTGCCCATCCACCTCGCCGCCGCCGACAGGGACCCCGTGGCCGGCCAGACATGGCGCCGTGGATGTTTGTCGAGAAGATCTCGAGCGGCTCGCCAATCAACAAGTACGGCGACGGCTCGTCGTGCCGCGACTACACTTACATCGACGACATTGTGTCGGGCGTGCTGGCCTCGATCGACAAGCCGCATCCGTGCGAGGTCTTCAACCTCGGCAACTCGCAGACCATCAACCTCAACGGCTTCATCGAGGTGATCGAGGACGTTGTTGGCAAGAAGGCCCTCATCAAGCAGCTCCCGGACCAGCCGGGAGATGTTCCACTGACCTACGCGGATCTGACAAAGAGCAGCCGGATGCTCGGGTACCGGCCGCAGACGTCGCTTCGGGAGGGCATGAGCAAGTTTGTGGAGTGGTATCGACACTTCCGGGTGCAATCCCAGGTGCAGTCCCGTCCCACAAACTCTGCTGCATGTCATGCCTCTGACAAGACTGCCCAGGGCAAGCTTAAGCGATCGCTCGAAATCGAGGTGTACACACCCGAGGCGAGCTGTTTGGCAAGCAAACGCCGTCAAGTCATCAGCCAGCTCGCCACCCCTCCGCTCTCTCCGAAGCAAGTCGTCAACTGGCAAAGCGACGCCCCTCTCCGTCTTCCGAATTAGCCCACCCCGCCCCTCTCTGGCCGCAAGATGGTGAACAAGGATCCCAGCCAGCACACACAGCTCCCTATACCGCCTCACTGTTGCGGGCTGCTCGGCCTGGACGTGGCCACAAACCAAGTTCAGCCCCCGGCACAAGCCCCTTGGTCGGTGGTGATGTGTAGCAGCGCCCTCAAGGATTGCTGTGAGCGTTATTTTCCGCTCACGTCATATCACAGCAGGTCACATCCCTGCTCGTCATCGACGACGGCGTTGCCGCTGTGCTGTCTGTTCCACCATCGCCCGGCCCCGGCTCGAACGACCCGTAAACCACACGTGCAATGACGCTGTCGCAGGATCAACAACCCTGTGTCAACAAAATAAAACTAAACCCCTTAAATACGCCGTCACCAGCGATCCGCAGATCTGCTCCCATCCTCCTCCCGTCGCATCTCAATCCGCGCTTGACCACAGTGCTGCGTATCCACGTCTCCATCCAGGCATCAACTCCCATCACAGGCATACCGTATGGCTGTCACACACACCATGAGATCCTCAAAGCCCATTAGCCAGCTTATGGTCCTCAAGTGCCCCAAGCACGAATCGACCGTCCACCCAACCACTCAGCATGTCAGCTTTGGTTCCACAGACACTCTGTGCGAATCCCAAACGCTGGTGCACTACAGCTTGCCCAGGAAAGACTCGCAGTCGCGCACGTCTTCCCGGCGACAATCACTCAGTCTCTCCGTATCCTTCCAAGACGAAAGCAAGGGCCAACGCCGGCAGCGGTGGATCACCATCCAGGCCTGGCGGTTCAAGCTCGCCCTAAACAAGATCGCAGTGGGGCTCAAAGCCTGCTGGGATGTGCTCGCCTGAAGGATCCCTCCGGCTTTCGTTCCCACGCCTGTTTGTCACTGACGCCTCGCATTCCCTCCTTTCACGCAATATACCTTCCTCGGATGTCGCTTTGTTCATGTATCCATCCGATATTGTGTCCAATCATTGCAACTTATACCCGACGTTCGCTCGATGCGATCGACCCCCTCCCCAGCGGATCCCGATGCAACTCTCCCGCACCTGCGTCTGGGCGTTCGCCGGTGCCCCCTGGACGGCGTGACGACGAGCAGCGCTTCCGTGTCCCCCCAGGGCCATGCGCTTCAATACATAGTGCCCGCTCATTCTTGTGCAAATCGTTCCTGGCTCTCTCGACTCGCTGCTTTGACGCCTCTGTGCTGTGTGCACATCAGCCTTGCTTCCAGCTTGCCAGTGAAATGCCCACCTTCGTCTCGGCCAATGGAAGCGTCATTGTCACCGTGACGCCAAGCAGCACATCGCAGCATCATGTGCCGACCGGGCATTCTCAATCAAGAATGTCGGCCGAGCATCCCCCCCCCGATCAGCGGAGTGACTCTTGAGACCGGGCAATGGTTTGCGAGGTCTCGTCTTGGTTTGTGTGGCCCATATTCGTTTTGTTGTATGTTTGTATTTTTCATTCGATCCAGGGATCTGTCGACGCGGGAGGGCAAGGGCAAGGTGGGAAGCGCAGAAGTAGGGGGCCTTTGGCTGGATGATTACGGGATGAGCGGTATAAAGGTGAACGTTCGCTGGCGATACTGGCGGTAAGCCTCGCCGAAAAACTCAGGTTGCGACATGACGCCCTCCTCATATCGGATGCGGTTGTTGAAGAAGGTCCAGAGGGCCGCAATAAAGCCCACAAAGCAGATGGGGTTCCAGAGCATGACGGTCATGCCGATGCCCCAGTAGAAGAAGGATGTGTACGACGGGTGACGGAAGACACTATCGAAACAGAGCATGAGCGTGGTGAGCACCGCGAGCGGAAACCAAGTTTCAGGCTGCCGAGGGACGAGCAGAGCCTTCTGCACTTGCGTCGTTCGTGTGAGCTGGCCAACCGATGCAACGAACCTGTAGACGCCGTTGGTGATGAGGACATGGTTCTTTTCTCGTCGCTCGGCGATCAGATGGGTAAAGTTGGATCCGGCGGTGATCATCGCGGCCGACCTGATGATCTGCATCGACACCACGATGACGAAGCCTAGAACGTCCCCGGCCCGCCGCCCCCGCAGAGTAAAGAAAGCACAGCATTGATCATGAGCAAGGACTCAACCAGTGACTCACACACAGTAGCATTCGCCCATTTGCAAAGCCGGGTACGCTTGGACGCATCCTCTCTCTCTCTGCATAACACAGACTGCTCTATTCCAGCGAGATGATAGCGCAGTAACTGGATTAGGCGTTCTTACCGAGGAGATTCATCATACCCATACGCTTCATGTTGGGCCAGAAAAACGACTCTATGACGAATTCTACCACACATGCACTCATGGCAAAGTGATACTGAGGGCTGTGGTTGAACAGGAAAGCTGCAGACGCCCGTGCAAAGCGACGCACGGCGAAGGAGGTCGCAGTGACGAGGACACATCGGCGCATTGAGTCAGTTGCTGCTTCCATACCGAGGTCGGTACGAGACCCAGACAGGAGACCGCGGAGATCCCACCAGACAGATCCGCCTCCCCAAAGCAAATGGAGGATGCATCTGCAAAGGCCACTGCTTACACTGGAGCGTAACGTCCCGTCGATACATTGCGGTGCTGATGTACTCCATCAGATGGAACATTGCCAGAGAGGCAATAAAGAGGCCGATGGGGCCGAAGCGAGCAGACACCGCGCCGACAGCGAGTCCCAGGCCGATCAAGAGGCCCATCGCAGCAGCGTAGATGGCCACATTCTGCGGCGTATGAGCGCCGTCCAGAACAGGAAAGCCCATAAACCCACATCCGTAGCCATGCGAGTGGCGGGAGTGGTGCGGAGGACGAGCAAAGCTGGTCCTGGGCGATGAGTTGGAGGATGTCGACGAGCCCGAGTCGGACCGCGTGAGCGGAGGCGAGTCCAGCCGGATGGTTCCGTTCGAGAATGCGCTCATCTGGGGGCTGGGCGGATGGAGGGGATACTATGAGATTCTTATGGCCCCGAAACGACAGACGGCTGTGGCTTTGGACGAGACGATGGCGGCTCGAGGTCAAGACGGGCAGGGTAAGCGCAGAACAGCCGTGGTTTGGGCGCGCGTGGCGCGGGCGGCTTCTGGATGGCACCGCCTGCCCGAAACAGAATGTGGGGCTTCAGCGGATTCAGGACATGGTGGGTTCCAAGCACAGCGGGATACACCATTTCTTTCGACCACGGACGACCAAGTGGGCCAAGTCATAGAGTCTGTCTGGGACTCCTAGATCTCTGCAGTCGACATCTCATCGACAGAATCCATCCCAGTGCGAGCGCTGATCGGCGCCATTCAGCCAGGCAACTGACTGATCAACAACCTTCAACACCACCCAGCCCTCACATCGCGATGACGAAGGACGAAGCAGATATCGCGGGTCATGGGCTGCTACACAGAATGAACCATGCATTCCAAAATGGTCCAATGTTCTAGGAGTCGCTGGTTTGGTCCTGCCGCCTCATTTCGTCCAACGCCGCCTGAAGGTCATCCTGGGAAACGACTGCATCTATCGCGCGAGTAATCTAAAGCGGGAGGGGCCTGCGTGAGCAAGGTATTGCAAGGCAAAAGTACAAGGAAATAGGAACTGGACGGCAATCGATAAAATGGTCCTTGATGACTGCATGTACGCCATCCATCGCTCTGCAACACTGCCCATACCTTGTCCTGGTCCGATTGACGATGGAACGAAACGAGCACTGCCCGTCGGACCATGTCTTGGATGTCGGCGCCTGAAAACCCCTTCGTCTGCAGAGCCATGGACTTCAAATCGGCTTGGGGCGATAGAGACAGCGACCGTGTCACCGTTCTCAGAATGTCGAATCGCTCTGCATCATCCGGCAATCCGACGGCAATCAGCCGGTCGATGCGGCCGGGCCGCAGCAGAGCCGGATCCATTCTTTGTGGATGGTTCGTCGCAACCATGACAACGATCTTGTCGTGGGGCCATTCAAGCGAGTCGATTTCAAAGAGTAGCTGAGAAAAGATCTGTGGCAGCAAAGCACGGATTCAGAGTGAGGCGAGAGTGGCTGGCTCAGAGTTCATGGGAGATGTCCGTCAAGCGGCGCACTGGAGAGCTTGAGCGCACGCAAAGAGTGCTTTGTCTCGAGGATGCGCTAGCGCTGCTCCTACCTTCTGATTCAGATCTCCAGAGTTATCGCGGTCGCTAAACAGGCACTCCACCTCATCGATGAAGATGACGCAGGGCTGACATCGTCGTGCCGTCTGGAAAAGCGCTGCAATGGCCTTCTCGGACTCTCCGACCTTGATTTGATACAGAGTTAGGTCCATGGAAGATATGCATGCTGCAGATGCACTTGCACCCAGAGCACATGCGGCGCCAGAGACAACCCTTTGTTCCAGAGCAAGTGTCCGGGTCTTCCTGCACGCTTGGGGTGGGGCTTACCTCGCCTTTTATCAGCGATGATATCGAAACAGGCAGGAACTGGGCGTGGGCCTCAGAGGAGACTGCCTTGGCCAGCATTGTCTTTCCGGTGCCAGGAGGGCCGTACCTGGGAAGCGTCAGAGACGGTGTCGCCTTTGATTGTTAGCCGATCGTTGCTCGTGCCGCTCAGAGACAGAATATCCCTGCTTGATGTGCTCTGGCAGCAGTACGTACAGCAGCACTCCTTTGGATGGCCGGATTCCAAGGGCTCGAAAGTCTGCCTCGCGACGATAAAACCAGACCGCGCTTTCTTCCAGAAGGCCCTGCAAGCGCAATTGCGTCAACTTGATTGTCCTCAAAGCGTCTCTTGGCGTCCCATGCGACAGAGGAAATCAATACCTTGATGTGGCTGTGTCCACCAATATCCGACCACGCCACCGAGGCCACTTGGTTCATCTCGAAGATATCCGACGATACATTGTGTCTGACAATCTCAAAGGCTTGATCAAAGAGACAGTCCAAGTCGATGGTGACTGGATCTGGACCCAAACGTACCATCGACCATGGCCCAGACATTGGTATCGAGAATGTCCAGACAACGGCATTGACATTGGGATTAGCATTGTCATCGATCGATGCACAGACCGACAGTGCTATCACGGACATATTCACATCGGCGTTGCAATGTCGGGATAGAATTGACTGCATCTGTGCCATCCATCCCATAACTTCAATCGATGCAAACAGTCTAGTGTCCCACAGCGTCTCGGCATGACTCGTTTGTCTGTCCTGCAAACATGGCCTGTACGGGGCCGTTGGAAGTACCTGGCGACGCAAGCCGTTCGCATTGGATGCTAAAGGCAACCAGATCGGCAAAGGTCCAGCCGTGGCACTTTTTCGATATGCCTTGCAGCTGTTTCTCGATGGAGCCGTTGGCACCCCGGTCGAATCGAGAGAATCGAGAAGGCTGCGCGAGAAACAGCAAGAACTCCAGTCGTTGCGATGCATTCGGAAGGGCCATGTGAATAGTCTCCTGGCAAACCGGGTGGCATATTGAGAATAGAAGGAAGCAGGCGATCAATGAGCAAGAATCGCATGTCCTCGCACATACCTCATCGGTATGCAGCGCTGATGTCGTTCCGGCACACGCTCTGTTGCCAATACGAAAGTAGTGGCACTCAAATCTGTCGCCATTCCCAGCACCCCGGAGGGTCGATTGTTGCCGAGACTACCTGGAAGATCTTGCGAACGGCTGGGTGCAGATCGGTCGGGCTGTAGCAGGTTCCTATGATCAGCTGGGCCTTGGAAGCACTCGCCCGGCGAGCACAGTCCAGAAGCTGGTTCAGCCGGTGCAGGCGAATGGGGTCCAATGACTTTGTCGGAAACATCGTTCCGATACTGTCGAGCAGGGTAACGCTGAGCTGCGGGTCCGGACTCGGTGGGATATCCGGGCACGGGCGCTGTTGCCGCACTGCGTCTTTCCGGATGTCGATGCTTGTGATCTGTGCATTGGGAGGGGCGGCCTGAGGACCATCGACCAGGCGCTGCAGGTCGGCGCTGACGGTACATGGTGGCGAGGGCATACATCGGGCTGCGAAGGGACAGCTCACCTCGGCCTGGAACTGGCTGGCCATTTCTTTGATCATTGCCTTCTTGCCTGCGACCGCAAATAGCCCGAGTCGATCGGAGGAGGATCAGCCGCGAGCAGTGACACCGAGACAATCGTCGAAACGGAATGCTTGCTTGCACTGCCCTCGTGGTTTCCCTATGCTCGACTGCTTCACCTGTTCCGGATCTCCCGGCAATCAGCACAAAGTAACATGTTGGGGGCGCAAGCGAGGGCAGCTCGAAAAAGTGACGTAGCCGGTCTGCTGCTGGGCCAAAGGCTGCCAGAGGAAGCCGCGGCCGGTCGGCGCTCGCGAAGCCGAACATCGGAGGTATGGCCGATATCTGCCAGTAATTTCGAATGTCCGTCGCTGCTTGTCGCTGCTTTTCAGTGCCGCTCGTTGCCTGTGGGTCCTTCCCGGTGCAGGTCGGGCTCGGCAGATCGTGGAGAGCAATCTCTTGGGCGGGCCCTGGCGAGGCCGAGAGCCGATCGCCAGCCAATCGCCCCTTCTCTGCTCCGACTCTTCCCTTGCCCGACTCGTCTCTCATTTCCTGGCCCCCCAGTTCGTTTGGGCACCGCCATCCCAAGCAGCTGCCGTCTCCAGCCTGCCCAAGACGACGACCCAAGAGCTTCTGCAACTCCCACCCACCCACTCGCAGCCAACCAACCGGCCATGAGCATCCACCAGTCGCTGCAATCCGGCTTGGCTCGGACAGCCTCGATGGACAAGCCGATCGAGAGCCGCACGCGCAAGCTTTCGGCAACCCAAGCACCCCCGCCTCAACAGCTGCTGCTCATGTCCCAGGCGCCGGCCTCGACCGAAACTGCTCTGTCGTTGCTGGCCACTCAGCGAGAGAAAAAATCCCAGCAGAAGCTCTCCATCACCAACAACTACTTCCTGCCCATCAAGCAGCTGATACGGCAGGGCAATCTGGCCCAGCTCAAGAAGCTCTATTCCGAGAAAAAGTTCCCCCTGCAGATGCCAGACCCACAGAACGGATGGTAGGCACTGCAACGACTGACTGGGCACAGACTTCTTGTGTTCTTGGACCCTCGAACGAATGCTGCCGTGGATGCCAATGCGCTGTGGGTCTGGACAGCAGAAACATCCAGGACCCGAGGCCCTAACCGACCAAGACGCCTTTATTGCGCAGGCCGGGGCTGTTCTATGCAGCTGCATATGGTCAGAACGACATTCTCAAGTTTTACCTCGATGCTGGGCACGAAGCCGAGAAAACTGCGGTGGTAATGGTGGTTGGGAGCGCCGACCAAGAGCGGCGAAAGGGGCGGTCTGTTCTGGTCTTGGCTCAGGACGTTGTTGGCCAGGAGCTTCCACAGAAAGTCGACAGCAAACTCGTGCCCCAATGCTGATCCGCCCGTCTGTCTGTCTCTCTGTCTCCACCAGGATCTTCGAGGAAACACTGCCCCGATGGTTGCCGTCGAGCATGGCAATGAGCAGGTGCCCGCATCCGCTAGAGCTGTTGGATCCGACCGGTCGAGCCGAATTGCCTCGCTGTCGTTGCTTCGTTGGACGCAGATCCTCAGTCCTCACGCCATGAACGTCTTTCGCGGATCCAGGGCTTTGCCATGTACTTTGAAAGGTTCCCCAAGGTCCTGGACATATGCAACCTGAACGAAGAGACACTCCTTATTCTCGCCGTACGGAGAGGTCTCACCAAGGCCGTGAATGTGAGGACTGCACTGCCGGCTCGGATGCATCCCTGTATTGATGTCGGCATCATGCACCAATATCGCAAGCACACCCTGTGCTCACCAACAGGATTCCTGTCGTCTGGCGCGAGACTGAGCATTGTTTCTCACAGACACTTCTTGATGCTGGTGCCGAGATCAACAAACCCGACAAGGCTGGAAATACCCCGCTTCACCAGTGAGTCAACGCCGCCTGGTGGTCGAAACCAGATGGCTCCGAAGTCGATCGTTGCTCATCATGTTTTCTCCACATTAGCGCTCTGGCTTTCGGACACTTTGATCTGATCGCCCTTCTGATCGAGCGGGGCGCGGATCCCAAGATCAAGAACAAGCTCGAGTGGGTGCCGCTCGAGTACGCCTACTCGTTTGAAGTTGCTGACTACATGCAAGGTAAAGCGGCCTTTGGGGGGGGGTGTAGTAGCGAAGGGCCGCGGCCAGGCAGGAGCCCCAATCTGAGCACTCCTGGGGTGCATTGGACTGAATGCCTCGGCCGTTCCTCTTGATCGCAGAGTGCCTTTGTGCGCACTCTGAGCACAGATCCTTGCGGCGAAAGGACACAAACACAACTCACTCAAGTCTCGGCCAGGGATCGGCCCAGCCAGACGCTGTCCGAATGCTCTTCGACCGAGGCGTCTGACAGGCACCACTACAGAATGGATCGGCACGAGCGCTGATTCGATCGAAGCCACTGCCAAACTCGAGTGAGCCGCCGCTGCAGGATAAGGTTGCTCCTTGATTTGAGCGCTGGTTGTCATTTTCTGGAACCTGAACCTGAACACGCACACGTCTGCCCGGCATGCAGTCGGAAGCAATGGCATGCGATGGGAAGCAATGGCATGCGATGGGAAGCTATGGCAGTTGGTGGGAAGCTATGGCAGTTGGTGGGAAGCTATGGCAGTCGGATCAGCGACGACGAACCAGCCATGCGGTGGCTGCTTGCTGGCCGCTCTGCCCAGAAAGGAAGGCGGTCTGCTGCGCACACGGGCTTCTCGGCGAGAAGGGCATCACGCCCCGAGAGCGCCGTCGCGGTTCTCGCCTGAGATCGCACTATCAATTTTTCCGGCCTCCTCGCGGCTGCTCGTCTCGGTCACCTGAAAGTCACGTTGTATGTGGCGCAGCAAAGTTGGAATCCGGCCATGGTCGATTGACGGCATTTGACTCCCTTGTGCAAAGTGTGTGTGTGTGACGGCGAGAGGCTTCTCGCCTTCCCTCGGGGGTCTCTCGCCAGAGACTGCTCTTCTCGCCGACCGAGGTGGCTCCGAGAGCGCGTTTTTTCGTTCTCGCTCAATTTTTAACAAGAAATTTTTTCATAGTGTTCATGGACATTCGGCCCAGCCGGCCTCGCAAAACGCACTGCCCATCTGCATCGACTCTGCGGGAATGGACTGGGTACCGCAACCACACAGCCCCGTGCGATGGGAGCGGGCTCACGGAGGTACGCCCTGTCGCTCTCGCGGCGATCCTGCGTACTCGCTTCGCCCTGGTACTGCCATAGCACTGCTGCCCTGACGAAGGTGCCCCGCGTCTTCAACCGGATCATAGGCAACATCCCTGCCAATGCCGTGCCTGGCGGATTTGAGGTTGACGGAAGGCCGCTCTTCATCGCACGGGCCGATATTTTTGTAAGATTCTGGGCTGCCGTCCCAAGGTCGCTGCTGCTTGGGTGAGGGCGGCCTCGACACCACCCTGGCAGCGTCATCTCGCCATTGCCATCGTTGTGCCATCGTGGACTGATCTTCGCTGCCACATCCAATGCCCGGTATTACCCTTTGCCGTCTCAGGGCGGCTTGCACCCGGGCAAGTGCGGTGCCCATCTGAAGGGTGCGACGGTCTCTTACGGCGACCTCGAGTATCATGTGGTCGACTATGATGTTCTGGTCGCCGACGGCAACTTTGCCGACCACTTCATCTGGGTCGTGTGCACCGGCGAGTTCAATCCCGGCCCTTCGGGCGGCACCGAGCCCGAATACATGATTGCCGGATACGAAGCCGGGACATATGGAGCGCCTCGCTACATCATCCAAGGCAAACAGTTGAGTGCCGCTGCTGTGCTGCAACTACTTTTGCTTTGAGTATCCTCTAATATTGGCCGCGCATCGATGTGTCCGTGTGATCAACAACAGCGAGGGCGGTGTTCATCCGGGCAAAGCAGGTACGGCACAACCCTCGTTGTCGCTGTCGGCACCAGCGGGTGTCATTCGAGCGATCGGGTGGTGAGGCGAGCGCCGAGCACCACCGGATCCGCTGATTGCCGGCTCATGGCTGTTCCAGGTCCTGGCCTTCCCTGCGGCCTCATCCCGTATGGCGACAAGGAGGTCTACTGCAAAACCTACAGGGCACTCAAACGCATATTCCCGCCGGCATGAAAACGAAGCAGCCGCAGGCTCGCTGGCGATCGACTGTCCGGCACAAACGACGCTGCGAGCCGATGCAAGGCGGCTCGGCTGATTGACGCATGAGCCTCGGGGAGAACGGGTGATTCATGTGATGCCGACGCTCAATAAAAGCTGTCGGCCGCCCGCCTCGACCGGCCTTCCACATCTGCCCACGATGAAGTTGCCCCTCTCCGAAGGCATCTCGACCGAGATCGAGGCGGCTCTCGAGCTCGAATGTGTGTTTGCTGCGTCTGCCGCTCCGGCTGGCCTCTGGCCCTGCTTCTAGCCCTGCTTCTGGCTCTGCTTCGTCGCTTCTGCTGCACCCGCCGGGATATTGGACCGGAGATACCGTGCTGAAACCCGCTCCTCTGATCGCCAGATATCGATGCCGATCTCTACAGAAGCAGACATCTCTGGCTTCCCGTGGGGGCTCGCGGTGTATATGGTCGGTATTGTCGGCCAAAGATGTCCCACAGCAGATCCATGCCCTTCTCCCATGCTGCCGCAGCTGCATTTTGCCGATGATGCAGCTTTGAACCGACTGCGACCATAAGCCTCTTCGCTCGCTCACCCATCCACTCGGCTCGCTGCTGGATCCAGGCGGCCAGGTCGTTGGCTTGGCTCTTGCTGCCGCCACAAAGACAGGTATGTCGGCTCTGCGCTCCTGAGGAGTCGCCTTATCTCTGCTGCCCGCATATCGCCGTTCCTGCATTTCTCCGCTCGCTTTTGCTGCTGCCAACTCGCAAAGCGGCCAAAGGGCCCATCTAACGTGAGGCTTCCCTCTTCCGCTCAAGTTCCTCCCACGCATCACGTCCATGTACGTTCGCAGATTGCCGTCGGCGTCGGCATGGCAAGAGTCATGCATCAGCTTCTCATGGCGCTTTTCTTGCATAGTCTCTCCATTCCTACTTTATTCTCCCCGGCGATGCAAACATCCCCATCATCTACAAGGTGATTCGCGTGAGAGACGGTAAGTCCCCGCATTTCAGCGTCCTCTGCCCAACAGCCAGGGACTTTCGGCATCCATATCCCCGACTGACTATCGCGCTCCAGGACGAACCTACGTCACCCGCATCGTGAACGCCAGCCAGAAGGGCAAGATCATATTTTCTTGCATCTGTTCTTTCCAAACATCCGAGGATAACGCCCTCGATCACCAGGTTGTTGCCCCTGGGCTCCATATGCATCCGTGTCCCTGAGGCATGTCCAGCCGCCGTCTCGGCATCTAACACCACTGTCGTCTTCAGTACGAGATGCCCCAAGCACCCCATCCAGACTCTATTCCCTCGTAGGTTTCATCCGAGCTCAGATGCTTTGGCATGACTATTTCCTTCGAGAGTGGCCTTCCCTGGCCGCACGCTGCTCCGTTCGTCATGCTGTTGACCGTTTCTTCCACGCGGTCCATTCACATCCCACTGTCGCTCACCATGACCAGCGAGGAAGATGAACTGAACTATCTGCTCAAGCACCCGGAAGTGTCGTCCAGCTCTGCTAGTCTGATCAAGATGAGGCTGAAGCAGGTGAGGGTGCATCTCGAAGGCAGCAGCATTCACAAGTCAGCAGATTCTGCACAGGGCCTTCTGCGCGTCCGCGAATGCCCGAGAAGACGTCTGGCTTTGTGTGTGCCGAAGTACTTCCCGTCGGAGGACTTTTTGCCTGCCGAAACGGTCTTGAGTGATGTTAAAGCACCAACCTTGGCAATCCCAGCCAAGGCCGGAACACTTTGAGTAATCGTTGTCGTGGTTGATCCCCGTTATAAAGCCTATCCCGATCGAGGCCAAGCTCATTCGCGAGACTGTCGAACCGCTTTCGGCCTGGCGAGCCCCGGAGAAACGAAAGCCAAAGCAGGTACGATACCCCAGTGCCGGAGCTGTGCATGTGCATTTTTCTCCATGTCGTCGGGCAATCCACTATGGCGTTCACGGTCTATCGATGCAGATATTGACTGATATATGGGCATCCGACCCTCTCATTCCGATTCCGATTCCGATTCCGATTCCGCAGCTGGCCTGGATGCGTGCCAAGGGCAAGCTCCCCGATGCACTCTCTGTTCATCATGTATGCCCAACTCTCGAGCATCACCCGCGTGCTTGCTTTTCTGCAATCGCAATGCACTGACTGGATGCCCAACTCTTGTCACAGTGCGTTGCGGCCTACTGTTCCGACTATTATCTGCTCAACACGAGCCTTCTTCCCCACGGAATCACTCGATTCTCGACTCCAAGGCTCCAAATGATCGCCAGCCTGGACCATACCATTGTAAGCGATTATTACTCTTGCCGGTGTCTCCCGACTATGGCTGGATGGCTCTGCCCGCTGCATTTATGCATGTGATTCCTATTGTTTTGTACTGAAGCGCATCGCTCTGTGCGATGCGATTTGCTCTCTTAGTGGTTCCATGAGCCTTTTAGGGCGGACGAATGGCTCCTCTACGAAATGGAGGTAAGGATTACCGAGCACCCCCTACCTCGCCATATTCCAGTTGGTTCGCGATGCTAATCACCTGTGCTCCGAAATACAACTAGAGCTCGAGAACGTGCGGCGGTCGTGGCTTGACATTCGGACGCATCTTTACTATGGATGGACGCCTCGTCATGTCTTGTGCCCAAGAGGGCGTCATCCGAATCGAGAAGATATCCAAGGGCATCTCGGACAGCCCTGGAAACCAAGACGACGAAAGCGGCAACACCGTTGCAGCCAAACTTTGAGCATGTCCCCATCCCCAACACTCCTCCCTCGCTCCAGTGCCCATGCTGTTGTGTGCTCTGGCCCAGCACCTTGATCCGCTTCCTTAATTTTATCTTCATCCACGCACTCCCCCGCCTTGTGCCGGCAACGGCTTCGTCGAGAGCCGTTGCTTTGTCGCTCTGGCTATATAAAAGGCAATCATCGATTGGATTTCCTCATTTCTCTTGCCACTCTACGCGTGAAAACAGTGCCAAGTGTGTCCATTGGAGTTCATCACTGCTCCAGATCGAAACAGAGCGCCCTGGGCGATGCAGCTAGTGGCTCCGCTTGGGCCTACGGGATGTGAAAAGATCAAGGCAAGGACGAACTTCCTGGTTGCCACTCGCAACAGGAGCCATGGGCTGGAAGCGACCCGATGCATTTCTCCAGATTCTGCTTACCCCACATCAGAGTGATTTGTCTATCTGCAGCAATCAATCGATCACGGGCCTGCGACTATTACTGAGCCGCCACTGCTCCAATGTTTCCGTTCTGAGGGTTGCACTGCCTTTACATTTGGTAACGTCGCTCTGATCTATTGCTCCTACCAGTTGACTGGGCACGTTGTATCGCTTCTTTGGCAATGTCCAGCACCTCCCATGGTCCAGTCTCGAGCGGCGCCTTTGGCGACGATCTGCTGTCGCGAGCGGCTGTACCGGCTGCCCGAAGCCGCTCGGCAGCTAGTCTGCACCTTCGAGTTGAGGACAGCCCGTCTTCCCAGCCACGAAGCCAGTCGCTTCTCGAGGGCATCCACAACAGAGCAGACTCGGGCTCGCCGACCCTTCGAGGTGCGCTGAACAGCTCGGGAAGCACCAGGCCCAGATCAACAGCACCCGACCAAAGCATCCGTGCAGCCGGTGTGAGAACTGAGCCGACAGGGCCGAGAATCCCCGTCGCTGCCTCTCCAGAGACCACCCGTCGGAACATCGAAAAGGAGTTTGCCGATCTGCTGGACCCGAGTATTCTTCCCGAAAGCCACCCACGACAAGCGCCGCGCCTGAATATCGTCGACGACAGGGACGAGTTGCTCGAGCGGCTCAAGCAAGAGCTCATCCCACGCGTAACAATTGCGCCGCCGCTGGAAACGAAGGACCGCCATTCTCGCACTCGCCAGAGCACGGACGGCTCCAGCGACAGCTCGGCATCTTCGGCATGCTCGTCCCCAAAAGACAACCTGCCCTATCAGCGAGACGCATATAGGTCCATTCGCGCCGAGCCCTCCAAGCCCGTCGGTGCCGTCCCGGCGTCGGCCAAGCGACCGGCCCAATCTCGGGCCGACCTTTTCTTTGCCCCGCTGCCACCTCCATCTTACAAAACTGCTCGGGCCACCCCCGGACGTCCACTGTGGGATCCTGCTCTCACCGCCTCTGCCCCGGCTGCTCTTGCCACAGCGACTTTGCTCATGAACTCGGCATGTTTGCCAACCACGCACCTGCCTATCGGTGCGGCTCCCACCCAGGTCTTTGCGCCCGACCCCTTGGCACATCTCGATGCGCTCTCGGTCAGCTCCAGCCGCAGGGGGCGCGTCCATCGTGAGAAGAAACATCGCAAGAAGAAGCGGCATCCGACCAAGCGCCATCGCCCGTCCTCTCCCGCGGCACACTCAACTGTTCCGGTGTCGCTACCGCTGCTGAATATTGTCAAGGCACGTCTTGCCGAAATTACCGCATTTGCAAAGGATCAGGCTGTTCAGATTCGTGCGCTCGAGAGCGAACTCGGTAAGTCCCAGGAGCAACTGCATGCCCTGGCAGACTTGTTCGAGTCGACAAAGCACGAGTCCAAGGCCAAGCACCAGCAGCAGGAAATCACCATCCGCGCTCTGAGAAAGGAGTTGGTTCAGATGGAGGCCAAGATCAACAAGGGTCATTCGACCCAAATTCGGGAGCTAGAGCTGGAGTTGTACAAGGAGAAGCTGCACTACAAGTCGCTTGAGGAAGCAAAGGCGGGTCTGGAGCAAGCTATCGCCAAGGAACGGACGCGGCACGAGCAGTCTTCGAAATCCCGTCACGAGCAGCAGATAAAGCAGATCATAAAGCAGCTCGAGGAGGTCACTGAGATTGAGCGTGCCCATGAATCTCAGGAAAGGCAGACGCATGAGATTCTACAACTGTGCCAGCTTTCAAAGGGACGGATCCAGGAGACGCACCAGCATCTGGATCTGCTCACCAACAAGCTCAAAAAGTCGCTCAGAGTCAGCGCGAGCGGTGCTGAGGATTAGTATCGCTGCCCTCAAACTAGGGCGACAAGTTGACTGATCCGCGTGTAATGGATCGGTGGCGAAAGTTGCGGCCGCAGCCGGTGCGCTGCGTCGACAGCATTAGGCGAATACATGAGGACGGTGTCGCAATTCGGTGTTGCTGGAGTGTGTTTATTGGACGAGCGGGCGTTTGTGCCTTTGCTGGGCTCACAATACACTACCATATCCGCATACTTCGAGAGTTGTGCTCTCGCATGGCAGCTCCATGTTGTGTGACAACCATGATGGTCAATGGCTGCAGGTGTCGGCTACCTTATGACCCTCGTCGCTCGGTGCTGACAGGTCTTTGGAAACCGAAGCCTGAAAAATCGAGGTTGCGTCGCACATAATCTCATCTTCGGATGGCCTTGCGGATGTGCCGCCAATAGTACACGAAGCCAAAGCCAGCGCCGGCAAGATGGGCAATAAAGTTGGTGCGGCTTTGCTGGTTCGAAAAGTGGCCCCACAGATCATGCAGAATCAGGCCGACGGTCGCCAGATATGCAGGAATGGGAATGAAATAGAGATAGATCGTGGCCAGCGGGTTGAGGCAGGTGAAGATGACAATCGCCGACATGGTGTTGCCCGAGGCGCCCAGGCTCGAGCTCACAGGGACTGGGACGTGGCTTCGCGAGAACTCGGTCGACGCCTTGTAGTACTGGTAGATGAGCGTCAGGAGCGACGTGGGGGCGCTGGCCAGGAGGTAGATCGACAGAAACCGAGCGCTTCCAAGGAATGCCGCCACCTGGACGACAGATGCGGTGGAGGACGTCCCGTTAGCACATACGCTCCCATCGTCACCAAGCGCAGACATCTACAGACGACCGCAAGTGCAGATAGGTACATACCGGGATGCCGAAAAAGTAGAGAGTCATCATATTGACAAGCAGATCTAGTAGTAGACGACCAATGGGGGTCCGTTCAGAGGCCAGTCGAGGGCAGCTCTTGGGCTGTTGGCGCCGCCAACGACGGCGAGTCCCGCATACATCGATGTCGAGCACCTCGCAGACCAGCCCGCCGTGGTCGCTCCTCCAACTTACGCATAAACTCCATGTGCGAGAACGAGGCGGTAAAGATGGTCCACCATCGGAATTGCTCGACGGTCGATGGCCAGCTGATCATGAAGTTCTTGTACCTGACGATGCAAGATCGAGGTCACTCCGGATGAGGCAAAGGACAGGCACCACAGATGGGACTCAAGCCGGCATTCCGCATCGCCATGTTTCGGAGCATTCAGCAGATCCTAAGCACACTCCGTTCGGATGCTGCCAGCGGCTCCTGCCTGTGCTTTGTTGCAGATCTGGCATATATTGCCATATCGCCTGCACACCAGACTCACATGAATTGCAGCAGCTTGTAGTCCCGGAACTCTTTTGCATTCTTCTGAGCATAGAGCCAGACAAGATACACTGAAGTTGCGCAGAGCCGGATGGCGAAATATGAGCAAAAGCAGCTGGATCCATGAAGCCATCTCGAGTGTCGCGGACTGGGTCTTCAGACAAACCACGCAGCCCCGCAATTTACCTGCACAGTTGATGCCGATGATGCCATAAACTACATATTCGGGACTGAACCATTTGGAGTTGGTGAACCGCCGCAGAGTCCGCCTCCATTCGGTGGGGATCTTGTTCTGCGGCTGCTTCGACAAAGACGCAAATGGGCGCTGCGCTACCAGCGACGATACCGAGCAACGTGCTGGAGCCCTCCACATGGATGTCTTGAGTCTCGAGGTAATCAGAGAACCGGGCCCGGAAAGCATGCTGGGTCGACTCCACGGTTGCTTGGCTTGTTGGGCGAGCACCCACATGCTGCATCGCTGGGGCGCTGGACTGAGTGCCGAAACAGATCGGGTCCAGGGCGAGGCCCGCAGGATCGAGCGAACCGGGGCCGACAGCGCTACCCCAGTCCGCGAGAATAGGCCCATCAGTATCCTTGTCGCCGCGGCCATTGCCGTTTTGCAGTTGACGGTGCTGGATCGGTGAGATCAGGGCAGAGCACAGGCAAGTGCGGCTGGCATCGGCTCCAGATGCCGCCCTCCGTTCTCGTCTGCTCTCGCCTGCTCTCGTCCGCTCTCGCTCTCGCCGAGACGGTGTTGATCGTTCTTCCCACCAAGATCGAAACCGACGACGCTGCATATGCGCCCCACGGATCGCCTGACAATCAACCCCGGCGATCGTCAGGGTCGACGAGAGGCACGATACCAGTTTCGATTCCAACGAGCAACGCCCGTCTCAAAAGCATCCACGCTCCGTCGACATGACCGGCATCGAGAGCCAGCGCCCGGGCAGTTCCATGAGCAACCGATCGGAGCCATTCAGGAGGTATCTGCGAGCATGTCGAGATGCGAGTGTAGACCTGCTGCGGGTGCATCGATATATTTGGTCCACTCGATGGATATATAGGCTCTGTTCGCCGACAGCGCTGCCCCGCAGCCAGTATCCTAACGCTAGATGCGCCGTATCATCACGACCGCCACCATCGCGGCATCCTCAGGATGCGCCAGAACTTCATGATCGACCAGGACCTGTCCAAAATCTTCGTATCTCCGATACCAACTGGCGGGATCGGAACATCTCTGCCGTTGTACTCGGGCCTGGACGATTCCATCGGTGAGCACGAGACACATCCGCTGATTCCGCCGGCAACCATCAAGACCAAGACAATCGCGGGGATCGTGCTGGATCTCAACCAGAAAGACTCAGCCGCTGCTTCGAGGCGGAGTCAAGCGTCGGCTCGCGGTTCGGTGCTGTATCCAGGCGATAAGACCAGACCGAGATTTTTGGTCCAGTTGCTACGATGTCTGCAAGAGGAACTCAGGGTGACTGGCGGTGATGGGTGAGTGCTCGCTGGAGGCTTTGTCTGCCGCCGTTCCCACGCCAGGGTGCTGACCAAGGCGGCTGTTGCACGGTGCGTCCACGGCAAAGGCTCAATGCAGGGCATCCTGTGCGCCTGCAAATCTATCGAGAGCTCTTCGGTAAGGTTCTTCTGGCGGCTCACGATCGCCGGGTGCTCTTGGGGTGCATGCGAGGCGAGCTGCACGCGCCAGGCTGATCAAACTCTGGCATTCATTTCATGCGTCCGAAATGCCGTCTCTCCGATCGGCGCAGATCAGTTCATTCAAGAATTCAAGACGTACGAGTCGATTCTCAGCGATATCAAGAACGAGTATGAGGCGTGCATCAGCGCGCAGGACGTGCTCTTGGAGAATCTATATCCTACCCATTCTGAAGCTGACCATTCTTCGAGCCACCGTCCTGTTGATGAGCAGTGTAGTCGCCGAGCCCGAAATACTCCTTAACTCTGCTGTGTCGTGGCATGGCGTGCCACTGAGCCCATGAGGTCAAAGCTGTCTGTTCAGGTCTATCAAGCCTCGAGGGAGCTCGAAACCCTCCGCGAAGACATGCAGTTTAGCCTGGATACCGAGAGGTAAGGTGGCTCTGCCGGACATTGCGGGTCTTGGCGACAGCTGCACGACAAACCAGTACGCTGACTGCGCTCCATTACTGGCTAGGGAGAAGAACGAACACCTCTCGGCGCAGATGCATGCTCTGAAATCCCAGCTCGATGTTGTCCATGAAGATTATCGGCGAGTTTCGGATCAGTTGAACAGAAAGGAGACCGAGTACCGAGCCCAGGTTGAGTGTGATGCTGTGACGGATAAATTGCTGGTTCCGATGATGCATTCAATGTACCGCTCTACGTCTACAGTCGCTAATTGGTGCCTTTGACGATACGGTGATATGGCGATGCGACGATACACGTTGCCTGCTACAGTCATTCCTTCGCGACAAGGTCAACGAGCTCGTTGAGGAGAATGAGCGGCTACAGAGAGACTACGGCGAGAAGCTCCGAGAAAAGGAGGAGAGCCTTGAGGAAGTTCGAAAAGAGAACCGAAAGCGTAAGCTCTGTCAAGATGTGCTCAACGCACTCAGCTATCGGGCAGCGACAGCGGACCTGTCGGCAATATTGCTTGTCTGATGATGGAGGTATTCACAACAGCTGGACTGCTCAGTCTCGTCCCAGAGCAACGTCTCCAGCCAAAGGATCATGGACTTGGAGGCGGAGCTGCAGAATTCCGTGGACATGGAGTCGTTCAACCAGATCGAACTGGACCTGCGAAAAACCCAAATCGACCTTGAAAACCGCACGAAAGAAGTATCCAGCCAGGTACGTACTCCGGGCAGCACCCGATAGTATGTGGCATCCGTTCCTTGCTTGCTCACTGTATGTTGATATCGGACGCACATCATTGAATCGACAGGCGGTAGCACTTGCAGAGCTCGAAGCCAAGTTGAAAGAGAAGCTTGCAGAGCTCCGCAAGCGCACAGATGAACAGGTGAGTATGCTGTATGGTCGCAACTCAGAAGTGCGCGCGGAAGATCGGATGGACTCAAGATCCTTCCACTACATGTCCTTCAGTTTCCGAACTGGGACTATATCCAAAGCATGTGTCCTTTCAGCATCAAAGAGTGGGGCATGCTCTGCAAGGACTTGGACTTTCACGACACTATTGTAATCTTGTGTCGCAAGCTTGGAGAGGTGAGTCGTAGCATGGCTTGCTGCAAACATTGTCAGCGCGGCTGGCGTTGGCTGACCTTGCTCCATACGGATCGCGTTGATTAGCTCAAGAGCAAAGCATTAACTGACAAGCAAGCCGGAGATGACACCAGGTCAGTGGCATGTCTGATTTGCGTGGGTCCTGTATCCTGGCCAGTCAGCTGGTTTCTGATCAACCGTGCTTGCCAGAGCGGACGAAACACCCGGAGAGCCAAAGTACTTTATTGGTCTTGGCATATCCTCGGACATACCCAAGCACCTCCGGTAAGGCAGACCGTGCACTCACCCTCACTCGATCGAGTATCACCAGTGATGCGGGTCTACAGAGTCCGGGACACGGTTGATGTGCTTACCTGGCGTCGCTGTTGGGTGTCGATTCTGAACCAACGCAGCTACAAGGGCAAGATTCTCAACAGAAAGCTCTCAAAGAAGAATTGCTCGTTGTTGATCAAGGACACATGGGAGGCCAAGGCTCTGTATGAGTCCTCGACTCCGGGCAAAGGCACGCCTACCTCGGTTTCGGTGAGTTCAGGACAGAGGGTGCATGGCCTCGCCACCAGCCCTTCTACTAACAACCAGTTTCAATTTGATCCAATCAAAAGCTCGTGGAGTTCTTCTACATGTATCTCAAAAAGCGATTCGGCACCCAGGACATCATCGCCGAGTGGGCCTACAACATCTGCGAGGCTTGCAAGAAGTACCGAGTTCAGAGCAACACCTGCGCTCTGTTCATTGATGTCCTTGATGGTATGGTGTAGATTTGCCAATTTTACTTATTCATCGACGTGTGTCGCCTCGAGCTGAGTCGTGTATACTCAGATTTATGACTTGGTGCCTCTTTGGCTGTATCATTATCTGGACCGCTGTACTTTCCCCATTCACGCTCACATACATCGTTCAATGTCATAGGAGTCGTCAGCGAACGTGTATACCATCACCAAAAGCAAATGATTGCTCGTCTGAAGGACGCATTCTACCGCTACGATGTCACTTTGAACGAAGGGAGGGCCAAGGGAACGATACCAAAGTCAAAGGTTCCCTCTATTTTTGAGGAAATCTGGGGCCCTTTGAAGACTCAAAAGCAAATCGAGTATCTGACAAGTGTATGTGCTGGCGACACCCTTCCGCAAGTTTATGCGCTGTCTCCACCCTGCTACTCACGAGCCTCTGTCGAGTATCCTACAAAGTTATTTGGCTCCATTGATCACTTGTTTCCGTTGTTGGCTTCACCTTTGCTCATAGTTAGTCTGTACAATCCAGCGCCTACGCTCCCCGACAGTGTGCTGACGCTTACATCTGGCTCTCCAGGCGCTGGATTCGGATCAACCCGGACCCGTGGTGACTTATCGCTGGCTCTTCCACAGCGATGAGGACTGCATGTTCATAGACGTTGTGAAGGAGCAGGAGATTGAGATACGCGATGAGTATATCGTTGGACTGTTGGTCAGTATCGCAGAGGCTTGGTCTGCTATATGTCTGTCAAGTGAGCTGCCAGGGGATAGCGGGTATCTCCAAGTCGCACCCAAGATATGATACACGCCAGCTGATATATCTATTCAACATCTCGGGCACTTGGACAACGCCATCAACGATCGAACCGTGGCCTATTAGTCTGCACTCAACTCAATGTTCAAAGACAACAAGCTCTCTGCCCTAGATTACTCGCGGTGCATCAACAAATACGACCCCGAGAAGCGGAAGGCTGATGTTGATAGACTCTTATCGGACGGATTTGGAACAAGCACGCAAGAGGTCAAGCTCCGATCGATGATCGAAAAGGACAAGTTTTTGGCGGTGAGCACGGCCTGCAGACCCAAAATATGGATTCGAATGTCTGTGGCAATCCTTGCCCTTGGCGATTCTTCGGCGAGCTATTGGCTGACATTCACATCTTCATTTCCGCGCTAACCCACAGAACCTGAGAAAGGTGTTTGTGCAGAAAGGCTCTGTTGTCGAGCCGGTTTTACAAGAGAAGCCCTGAGCGACAACTAGATGCAACGACCGGTGTTCAACCTGCGGCTACCGGGTTGACACATCATCGAGTACTGCGCTTGAGCACATGGGTACAGGGTCTCATCCGAGTTGTGGCAACGGACATGTGTAGATATATTCAGAGATAGCAAACATAGCACAGCTTGTTTGGAACGAAACGGGAGAGTATCCCTGAGCGTCCCTGGCAGTACCCTGTTGGCCTCGGTGGACGGGGTGTATTCAGGACCAGAAAATAGCGATGTATCGGACTCAAACCAGGCACGGTGCAATCGCAATCCAACAGAAATGCATATTCCGATGCCGTGTTTGAGCCGGACAGACTCGAGTGTCGGAGGCCATACCACGGCAACAGATCAAATCATGATCTCGCGCTTGATATTCCTGACCTCGAATGTCCGGCTGTCAAAGTAGGCCAGAACGGCCTTGGTGAACAGGTCGGCGCCCTTGTGCAGAAACTTCTTGGCCGCAATCACGGGCGTCATGCCAGAGCTAGTACCAGGTGCCGCGGTGTCGGCTGTGCTTCCGAGCTGGAGATCGCGGGCAAACTCCAAGAGCGGATGGTTGATTGTCACCACCATATGAGGGATCTGGACAGTAACCTGCATGGTCGCTGAGAGTTCGGCATCGATCTCCAGACCTGGGAGACTCGACCGAGGCTGGGTGGTCTGCGGCAGCACTGGTTTCCTGGACGACAGGCTGGGAACCGAGAAGGATCGCCGCATGTTCGTGGAGTCATCTGATTTGATTCTGCTGAGGGTGGGATGAGGTCGGAGGGTGCTGCTGCTCCTGGTGGCTTCAGTATGCACAGGGACGGCCAGGTCGATGGACGACAGCGATGACTCGTCCCCCAGAGTCAGGAGCGGCGCCGAGCTGGCGTTTTTCATGCCGCTTGAGGTCGACGAAGTGCTGGCGAGCGACGATCGCTGGCTCGCCGACGGAGTTGCTTGCGCCGGGGCTGGGCCGCTCTGCGTCTGGTCGATGCGAGCTGCAGATGCACTCGGGTTGTTGATGATGATGACGTCCCTCCAGCCAGGGCTGTCCTCGTTTTTGGGTTCGTAAACCTTCACGACAGCCAGAGCCCCGCGGACCTTGATGAAGGCAGTTTCGACTGGCAGCATAGGCACGGGGTTAGTCCTGCTGCCAAACCCGAACTTTGACAAGCTGACGGCCCGCGGGCGGTGGCTGGGCTGTGGGCCGCCGTCCACCAAACGGTCGCCAAAGTCAAGGTCCTTGAAGTAGAGGCAAAAACGAAAGCGCATGCCAGTGCAATCGGCGATGCTGGTGTTGAGAGCATGGTGCTCGATCAGGGTGGAGGCAAATCCGTGGAAAAACTCTCGCTTTGGCCGGGTTTCTTCCCACAGCAGCCACGGCAGAAGACCAGCCCATGTCAGCGGCTCGCTCTTGATCTTTTGTGGAGGAATTCGCAGCACCCCCGGAGCAAGCGGCCCAGAGCGATCGGATGGGCTCGGGATGTAGATATTCATGGTGGTGACGTGCAGTCGCAGCCAGCGAGGCACATGTTCGATGAGATACTGGTTGAATCGCTCGGCCGCCCTCTGACGGTCGGTGTCGGTCAGCGCTGCCAAGTTGGCCGCCGAGCTCCGCAGGTCCTCGGGAAATCCGAAATATGGATATGCTGGCAGATAGACAGCAACGCCGCCCAGCTTGATGCCGACGTAGGGAGGAGCAAGTAAACGCACAAGTCGCCGACGCAGGCCGTTCTCGCCAACGGCATCCGCGGCCTCGTCAAAGTGGGACTTGTCCGGCCAGAAGAAGGATACATAGCGAATCGTCAGAACAAACTGGCCCGTCAGTATGGCATACTTGACATCGGATTCATTGCTGCGCTCTACCGAGAAGAAGTTGAGGACGGCTGCCCAACCCGGCTTTGGGGCGGGCTTCTGCTGGGCGGCCTGGGCGGGTTTGGTCGAGACTGGCTTGGGCGAAGCTGGGATGCCTATCCGTGGGCTCTGTGCCGTCTTTGCTGTCTTGAGAGCATCGAGCAGACCCTTGGTTGGACCAAGCCCGGTGGTCAATCGACGCTCGGCTTTGCGACTTGCCCTGGACTCATCCGACGACTGCCACAGAGGCGAGCCCGGCACGGATGACAGCGGGGACGGCAGATTCGAAGTGGCAAGGGGCGAGCCTTGCTCCGGGACCGAACCGACAGGCTCTCTTGGTTTGCTTGATGTCGCCGTATTGGCTTTGAGGTTCATGGGCGGGGCACCGAAGGTGAAGGACAGCCAGAACCGTGTGCGGCTTCGATGCAGCCTCAGCGAGATGCCGTATCTGGTGCTGAGATGGACAATCAAGACCAGCAGCGAGGCAGCCGCAACAACCCAGCCAAGCAGCACTATGAGCGTCAATGTAATCCACTTATTGCGGATCGAAAGCCTCAGGATGGCATAGGCGACCCTCGGGATGTACGGCAGCACGAGGCTGAAGACCATCAGAGCGAACAGAATGTTGGTCGGGGTTGGCGACATGTTGTCCCTGGATAATGTTGGTACGGCCGTTGGGCCTCTGAGCTCAGCCTGTGGATGAAGTTGGAGACCACCGGCCAATCGAATACCCAAGAGCCCCGCCGAAAAGGGGTCGAAGCTGCGAAAATGCAGGCAAGATGAGGGGCGAAGCGGCCGAAGATTCGAGGTTTCCGCGTCCGGCTTCTCTTTGGAAGACACGACCAGGGCAAGCGACCAGGGCAGGCGACCAGGGCAGGCGAGACGGCCAGCACACATCACTCTCAGGATTTGGCAGTGCAGTTGTGCGATAGTACTGGTAGGGCCGCACGGACCCGAGGAAACGGCCCCGCACATGTCAGAGAGCTATAGCTGAGTGGCAGATTTATTGAAATGGTCACACTATGCCTCTGGCGCCTGGTTTTGGAAGGCGTAGCCGTAGTAGCCATAGTCGGATATCGTCGAATCTGAGGTGATTGTGGAAAGGGTGGAGGTGGACAGCTGGTTATCAGGCTTGCACAGGAAAATCAGTGGTGCCTCAATAGCCACCTACCATGGTGTGGTTCGCTCTCTCGTGAATATGGAGCTGCAGGGTTAACTCTTGCATAGCCGTAGTATCCATAGTCTGAAACCGTGTGAGTAGGCGGGTCTGTGTGGGTATAGCTGGTAGGCAGCACATCTGGGCTTGGTGGGCGGTTGTAGAATGCCCTTCCGTAGTATCCGTAATCTGATATGGTTCCTTTGAACTCATTGGACACTGGAGGTTTGGGATCCATGTGACGTGGCCTGGCCACTGGACCGCTGGCCGGTCGGTTGTGGAAAGCATAACCATAGTATCCGTAATCCGAGATAGTCTGCGCGACATCCCCGACGGGAGGCTGTGCTGGTTTCTTGGGGCTTGGAGGGCGGTTGTGGAAGGCATGTCCATAATATCCATAGTCCGATATGGTTCCTTTGAAGTCGGTGGAAACAGGGAACACGGAATGCTTCTGGGATGGCTTGATTGAGGGACTACTTGCCGGCCTGTTGTGGAAGGCATAGCCGTAGTATCCATAGTCCGATATGGTTGCTTGGTGGTCACTCGAACTTGTTGCACTCTCGGAAAGTGCCTCAGCTGCGTCCTTAGTCCGTCCTCTTTTGGCTGGTGCTTGACTGTTCTGGGCCTCAGTCGTGCTGGCGATCACTCCAGGAGGGGCGCTTGGTGGACGGTTGTAGAAGGCGTATCCATAGTATCCGTAATCTGATATGGTTCCTTTGAACTCATTGGACACTGGAGGTCTGGGATGTATGTGGTGTGGCTTGGCCACTGGACCGCTGGCCGGTCGGTTGTGGAAAGCATAACCATAGTATCCGTAATCCGAGATAGTCTGCGCGACATCCCCGACGGGAGGCTGTGCTGGTTTCTTGGGGCTTGGAGGGCGGTTGTGGAAGGCATGTCCATAATATCCATAGTCCGATATGGTTGCTTTGGAGTCGGTGGAAACAGGGGACACGGAATGCTTCTGGGATGGCTTGATTGAGGGACTACTTGCCGGCCTGTTGTGGAAAGCATGTCCGTAGTATCCATAGTCCGATATGGTATAGTGCGACTCTTCTTTGGCTGACACATGTGGAGCCAGCGGAGGACTTGCGGCCGGCTGGGTCTTGCGAAGTGGATTCTCGAAACAGTATCCATAGTATCCATAGTCGGAGACGGTTGGTTTTTCACTCGGCTCATGCACAACCGCCGCACCTGATGCTTCTATCTTGGCTGGCATGGATTTGCTCAATGGTTGGGCAGACGGTGGTCGGTTTTGGAAGGCATAGCCATAGTAGCCATAGTCGGATATGGTGTTCCCTGGGAGTTCTTTTGATTTATGCTTTAGATCATGGCCTTTTGCTGCTGTGGAGGCGTTGGGTGCTGTGGCAGGTCGGTTGTAGAAGGCATATCCATAGTAGCCATAGTCTGAGATCGTCGAGTTGGGCTGGACGTGGGTTGGCGACGGCTTCGAGACGGACTGTGCCGCTGCTGGCTTGTTCACGAAACAGTACCCATAGAAGCCATAATCCGAAACGGTGAGTGAGGCGCTGTCGTCCATCGGCTTCTTGTCCACAGTAGATTGTTTTGCAGGGGTATGTGTTGGATGATCCGGGCTGCTATCAGCCTCTGGATGATTATGGAAAGCGTATCCATAGTATCCGTAGTCTGAAATGGTCACATCTTTGGAACGAGCAGACGGAGCAGACGGTGTCGTTTGGGCACTGGATTTGGCAGATGGTGGCCTGTTGACGAAAGCTGCGCCATAGTATCCATAGTCCGAGATAGTAGCTGGAGCAGTCAAAGTGGGCACTGAAGCAGGAACAGACTCGGATCGTATGGTCTCAGATTCGCCGGATGCGCTTGGATGATTTTGAAAGCAGTATCCATAATATCCGTAGTCTGAGATGGTAGTATACTCCTCGAGCGGACCAGGCGAAGCAGATGAGGCGACTGCAACCTGTTTCTGGACGTCGGCGGGCTGCGGAGCATTCTGGAAGCAGTAACCATAGTATCCGTAATCGGATATTGTTGTGGTGCCCTCATCAGCAAACGCTGATGATAGGCTGGACTGCGGCATGACTTTCTTATCAGGCGAGCTTGGCTTGTTGTAGAAGGCATAGCCATAGTACCCATAGTCTGAGATGGTTGATGGAGGAGATTCCTTGGCGAATGGCCCATCGGATCGGGTTACCGGTTCTACAGGAACGTGGTTTGCTTTGGACTCGGACGAAGCAGCCATGGATTCGATTCGCTCGAGCTTGGATACTCCAGAGCTGCTGATATCTGGCCCAGACGTCTGGCTGGGTCGCGACCCGACACTGGGGCTCTCGTTTGAGAGCGACGATCGTCTCTTCAGAGGTGGTCCGGCTTCAGGTCCCTCTTTGCTATCCTTGGTCGTTTGCTGAACAGGCCGGGCCAAGTCCTGATCTTTGGAAACGCGAGATGGCTGCTTTGACAAAACGCTTGGTCTGCGTTCCGAGCGAGACGGGGGCGCCTGGTTTTGACGAGGGGTATCAACCGGTTTGGGTATTGATTCACCAGCACCGGATTTGGTGTCAAAGTTGGTAACGGCTGTGTCTTGGGTCACGGAAGTCTGCTGATCAGATACATCGCGGCTTTCGTTTGTCGGTAGATCACGGACCTGCTCGTGCTGGAGAACAGTTCTTTCAATGTTGAGGACATTGTCGATCTCGTTTTGCCCATTGTGAACCGTGTTAGTTTGTTTTTTGCTCCGGTGGCGCTTCTCTGGAGGTCGATGACTCTGGTAGTGCGGATGATAGCGCCGTTCCTTGGGAAGCACCACCGGCCGCCGAGGCGCCGACAGCCGCTCAAACGACTCCAGCGGGACCTTCTTGCCGTGCCCACACATCTTCATTCCCACCAGAATCTCGGGGTGGATCGGCTGTGCCGGGACCTTCTTGGGCTGGCTCAGCTTGTCGATCGTGACATTGTCTGGGATCTTGATGTGCCGCCGATGCGGCGTCTTTGGCGATGCCTCCCGCACCACGGTCTTTGGTCGGCTCATGCGCTCAAAGAAAGCCGAGTCGGGAGGAGGCCCGAACGGCGGATGCGGCGCACACGGGTCCTCGCCATCGAGCGCAAGCGGTGTCCGGTGTCGGGGAGCGCTGAGGCGGTCAAAGACCGAGGTCGGGCGGCTCTGGCGGGGATAGTGGTATGACTCGTTGATGCTGCCTTGGTCGGAGTGGTCGTGGTCGGAGAGGGGCGGGGCAATGTCGTCGGGGATCTGCAATGGATGTGGTGTGGGATGAGGGATAGTGGAGGGATAGTGGAGGGATAGTGGAGGGATAGTGGAGGGATAGTGGGTAGGATCGGTGGTGGGATACGAGTCAGAGGTTGGTGCAATGATTGCATCTGGGAACCACCACTTTCGTCGCTGTCGCCGAGTGATCACTCGCCCCACCTCCAGAGTTGTTCTCATTCACCCCATCAGGGCAACGACCACACCATCAGCACCATCAGCACCATCAGCACCATCAGCACCATCAGCACCATCAGCACCATCAGCACCATCGGCACCATCAGCACCCACATTCACGGGAGGCAGGTAGTTCTTCCCAAAGGAGGCCCCCATCCCAAAGTACTTCTTGTCGTCTTCGGCCACGTATGGATTGTTGATTCTGAGCATGAAGAGCTTGGCCAAGTGTTCCATTTCTCGCTCTCGTTCTGCCAGGGTGGGAGACGGGGGAAGTGCAAACCAGGCGACAAGAGCTGTGAGCAACGATGGCAAGCTGGATGACAAGCTGGATGGCAAGCTGGATGGCAAGCTGGATGGCAAGCTGGATGGCCCGACCGCCACCAACTTTGTCGTCGAGACACCGCTCTCCCGGTCCACTGCAGATCCATTTCGGATCCATTCACTGCTTGTTTGGCTTGCTTACCATGTGCGAGCCGTATCGATAGCATTTCCATGGGCCAGTTGCGATGGAATTCAATTGCCCGCAGACTGACTAGCTGTCTGAGCACCGGACGTCTGCGCACCAGCGTCGGATCCATAGATGGGTCGCTCAGTGGGTACGACTCAATGTCGGCGGAAAGCAGTGAGGTGGTCAGAGGCACATTGATGCGGGCAAATGCGACATTGGCTTGATCCCGAATTCGAAAGCCTGGTCGCTTTTGGGACCTGTGGGTGCCAGGCAAGGGCGGCAGCAGAACCGCCTCGGACGGAGGCGGGGTCGCTCCTTTGATGGGAGGAAGTGTGGTCATGCAGTGCGATATTTGATTGTATCGTCGGGCGAAGGAATTAGATGGTCGAAAAGGTCGCTGGCCAGATATATGTAGCAGCCATCGAAGCCGAGGACAAAGTATCTGGGGACGACTCTGGGGAGGTAGGGTTACACTTTTCATGGAACCTTCTTGATTGGGCACCAGAAGCTTCCTATGTGTACTTGTTGACCTGAAGTGTTGCCAACCATGGATGCACTGCATTCAGAAGAAAGAGGAGCGCATCCATCTGCATCTTGAGACCATCGTCTGCGAGAGCCTGAGTTGGACAGACCGTTTCTTATCAGAGTGATTGCCTCGCCGGCTTCCCAGTTAAGGCATCATTATCGACCAGGCGCATGCTACAATCTAACGACGGTATGCTTGTGTCCAAAATGCTGCAAACTTGCTGCAATATGACGAGCCTGTGGCCTGGCGATGGTTGAGTTCTGGGCAGCCTTGCTGTTCCCATATCACTCACGCCACTCACTTCAGTCACTTTACTTACTCTTGTCGAGTGAATGGACTCGCATGAGTGGACCGGACTGGGCTGCTGGATTCATGAGCATCACAGCGATCGAGCAGCTTTATTCAAGAGCACGGTGATAGGCTGGTCTCTTCTGGATTGACCTCGGGCTGATCAAAGCCGGTCTTGGACTTCACTCCAAACCGGGATCGCCGACATGGCCCCGCTTCTTTCGACGCAGAGTGCTGCTGCAGCACTCGCCTCGTTGGCGGCTGCAACGTACTTGCTCATCTCGAGCCGTCGAATGTCCTCTGATTCGGCTGCCGGAAATGGGAGCTGGGCCTGTCGCTTCGACAGTCCAACCACAAAATATCCTACGAACGTGTCGCCGGCGCCAGTTGTATCGACCACCTGCCGGCACTGGGCCGCCCGGATCGATATCACCTCCGCGACGCCTGGGAAGCCAAGGAGCGAGCCGTCCGCGCCAAGGGTGACGAGCAGAACAGCGGACGGGTATTTGGAGCCCAGGCGGGCCATCAGTCCCTTGTGGTCGGCTGATACAGCAGGATCAGGAGTCATGGACTCGCTGGCAAGACAAGCTGCTTCCCCGCGGTTGAAGCAGAGCAGGCTCGCCGAGGCAATTGGGTACTGGAGGAGACTCGGGGTAACGGGAGTTGGGGTCAGGACGATCGGAAACTGGAGCGAGGCAGCGAGGGATATGGCTGCGGCGACATGCGAGATCTCGTTCTGCAGGACAATCCAGGGAGTGCGCTGAGTCGGGCGCTGATGCTGATACTGCTGCTGAATCGAATCAAAGACCCGGCGCAGGAAGCGCTCGTCGATCGTGTGGTTTGCACCGGAGAAGAGCACGATTGCATTCTCGCCGGCAGCGTCGACCTGGATGATAGCTTGGCCGGTGTGCTGTGTGCTGTCCAGGTCGATGAGGTTGATTTGAACGCCGACGGACTCGAGGAAGGATCGAACAGCGGCACCGTCGATGCCAACCCGGCCGGCATGGTGGATGGCGATGCTCGGCTGGGTTGAGGATGCGACCGACTCCGGAACGGCTCTCCGCATCGCACAGGAGGCATTCGCACCCTTGCCGCCAAAGGAGCTGCTGATGTGCGTGGAGGCCAGGGTCTCGCCGGGACGGACAATGTGGGGCACATGGAAGGTGGTGTCGATGTTGATGGATCCAATGCTGAAGATGTGGTGGATGCTGGGCATGGCGGCTTGGTGCTGGCGGATATCGGCGGGCTGGGAGGCAAAGACCAAAAGGTCAGCAGGGGGAAAGTTGCCCGCCCTTTTGGATTTTGGATTGTGGATTTTGGAGGGAAGTTGGCGGAGAGCGACCGGCACAAGAACATCGAGCGATCCGGTCGACCCCGCCCAGGCCCATCTCCCATCGCTGCCATTCGTATTCGGGCACACCCTCGGCTCTGCGGTTCGTTAACGACTCTCTTGCATCGGACCCGCCGATCATCTAGCCATCGCTGACAGCCGCGCTTTCGTCTCGGCATGCTGGTGAGCACTAGCAGCACGATCTCGCAGGGATCCCACATCGAGGCGGGCCCAGAGTCCGAGCATCGCCTCACCGTATCGACGTTTGCATTGGATGCAGTCCTCAACCAAGGCCTCAGGCGCGTTCCGCCCTTTCAGAAGGGCATCGGCCGCAGATCCGTCGTCCGTCTCGATTCATGAAAGCATCGCCCCGTCCACACGGTCCTCCAAATGGGGGTGGGTGCGAAAGGTAGATCCGCTGGAGGTGTGGTCGTGAGGTCTTTCAGGGTGGTTGCGATGGCGGGACGTTGCTCGGTGCGAATGGGTCCCAGCTGGGTCCATATCATTCGAGGCCGGGTGCTGGCGTCCGGCTGGAATAGAGTGTGCTGGGCCGTCGGCAGCATCTATCGCCACGCAGTAACTATCGCCGGGCATTAACCATCGCCGCTCGGATGCTCTTCCTTGCACCCACAGAGTGGCCGACGCGAAGCCCCCACGCAAACCGATCTGCTGGTGGAGCAGATTCAGCAGGCAATCGAGAAGCAGCGGTCTCGTCTTGGACGAAGCGAGCCTCGCGCCGTGAGGGACCAGAGACAGAGCGAGTTTCTGGAGGTGGTTGCCGCGCTGCTGGACGAGTATCTCGAGCGCTTTACGACAGCAACGCTGCACCAGCTCTCCTCCAGCAAAGTCTCTTCGGACACCCTTGACCCTGGGCACGATGTGCTGGGCATCCCTGCCCTTGCGGCATCCAGCCGGATCCAGTTTTACGAGTCCTTGGGCAGTCCAAGTCGCCACGAGCTCCACAAGCATCCTGGCGGCATCCTTGCGCCGGCCATCCTCGACGGCCTCGCCGCTATCCAGTTTGCGCCGATGGGCACTCCCGACAGTCCCTGCGGTTCCAAGGGACTCGGCCTCGTATGTGAAATTGTCGAAGTGGGCTTTGTTCAGCACAAGATATCCACATGGACTTTGCCGTGTGCCATGAGCAATCCTCCAAAGCGACCGCTCGATGAGCGCGAGTGGGTCGCCCTCGGAAGCTGCAAAGGCATGGTGTCGGTCTTGGTGCAATTCTTTGACGGACTGGCCAAGGGGCGCCCACAACCAACAGCACCCTACACCAAAGCCTTTTCGCTGTTCCTCTCTCCCGCCACGATGGCAGCAGCGCCCCTCTACCGACCCGATTTCAGCTTCAGTTACCGCCACCAGTTTGACTTTGAGGCATTTGCCAACGACCGCTCCTCGAGGCTTGAAAATGAGTCGAGGGAGTGCCAGCAAGCCTACGCTCGAATCAAGGCTCTGTATGAGCGCCATTTTAGCTCACGCCAGGCAGCACCGAGACAGGAGCAGCCCAAGAAGCAAGACTCCAAATTCGACGATGCGCTTGACATGAGCGTGGGAATCTCACCCGACACTCCCGCATGCCCACCTTGCAATACCGTCACCGGCAGCAGCACCGCGGCCTCCTCGGACCAGTCGCATGGCAGCAGGGGCCATCTCGCCCAGAGCCTGATTTCCAGGGTCAAGGTCTCGGCACTAGCATCATTCTTTGATTCTCTGTCGTTCACAAACGAGCATCAGAAGTTTTCGCGCTCCAAGGAAGCCCGGACCAATTCTGTCGATGTGTTGCCCGATAAGAACGTCTCGGCTGGAAGTTTGCCAGCGACCAGCCCGGTTTTATCGCCGCTTGGGCAGGTCCATAGAGATAGCAGCTCATCACTCACCCACTCGGGTCCGTCTGCATTTCGCTCCGCGGCATTCGGCTCACCGCCGATACTTGGCAGCGCCAGCACAAGAACCTCCGACAGCACCCTCTCGCCGTCCCATCCAGCCCCACAGGCGCTGGCGACACAGCCAGTTACCTTTGGACAGCTGCCCCTGCTGCCTCATTCGCCTCCAGTTCCGCAGCAGCAGCACCAAAGCCCACTTGATCTTTATCCTGCTACGCCGGCCACACCGTTCGCGCAGCTGCTTACACAGTCTCAGCCGCTGCCATTTGGCAGCCTCGGATGCTTAGCACCAACCGCTTCTAACTCGGCTGGATCCGCACAAGCCTATTCGCTCTCGTTGGCAGTTGCCTCTGGGAGTGCACCGCCCCGGCTCGGCTTGCATGCCACATCCTCGCCCACAGTGTCCCTACCGCCTTTGGCTTCACTCGCATCACCCGCGAGCACGACTCTATTCTCAGGGCTGACTGGTCCCTCGGGTTCTGGCTTGGTGTTTCCGCCACCGCCTGCTGCCTCACGATTTGTAACAGCGGCTCTACCCGGTGCCACGGCTCCAGGACTTCTCGGCACTTTGGCACCACCACCACCACCACTGCCATCACCATCCAGCTTTGTGATCGAAGGCAAGCCAATGTCCTCGCCATTTGCAGCGCTGGTTGCTGCTAGTCACGAAGGAGCTGCGATCAACCCTGCTCCTTCGTTTTCGTTCACACCTACGATCCCGCAACCATCCGCGCCGAGTATGAATGCTTGCGCATCACCTTTCGCCAAACTCGTCGTCGAAGCCAATCCAACGAATCCAGCGAACTCAGCCAAGGGAATAGACACGTCGTCATTCTTTGTGGACGCTTGTCATGGTATGAAAACCTCACCGATTGCCAAGACTGAAACAACTGCGGGCAAGCCAGAGTCGTTGGCCAAGACTGCTTTTGTTAGTCAACATGAAGACCCGAAGCCCGAGCGCGAGGTCATGGCATCCCAACCCATGACGAAGCAGCGGGGGTCTCTTGTGAGCGTGCACCAAAGTGAAAGTGCCTCTTCCAGCCTGAGCGAGCGATTTGGAGGCAGCAAGCTCGCTTTCGAGCAAGCAGCAACACCCAAACGAGCCGGCGTTCAACGAGAGCTTTCTGGACTGGAGAATGCGAGACATGTATCTAGGCTGCTTGAGAAGTTCTCGGGCTAAGATGGTGGTCTGTGGGACATGCAAATGGCTCGGTCGGCATGGAATTTCGATTGATATGGAGATGGTAGGGTGTCTTCCTCGACGATTACACGCTTCAGAGACTACTCAGTGCATGCTGCCACAACGGCGGAAAATGAAGCGGGGCGGGCATTTATCATGTGCGGTGGCGATTATCTCAGTGGCCTACGAATAAACTCATATCCATAAATGGCTCTCGTTGTGGTGTCTTACGCTTGCAGGGAGCCATCTGTGCGAGAAAAGAAGTGACGATGGCTGGTTCTGCTCTTGGGCAAGAGTGAATATCCTCGAATCCAGCGTATTTTGGGCTGGCAGCGATGCCCACAATGGTGTCCTTGATTCGGTTCCAGAAGCCCATCACAGAATGGCAGTGCGAAAGTCGAGGATGTGGCGAACGGTCATACCTAGCGCACGATGTTTTGAGGCAGCAAAATATTAGTTCAACGGCCAAAACCCGGGGTGTCCCGTTTGTTGTTGGATTGGCTGTAACCGGGCCGGGCGTGGAGGGAAGCTTCTTTCGATCCCACCGCCAATCATCCAGCCAGAAACTTCCTTCCAGGTCGCCACTCGACCCGGCGGGCCGACAGCTCTTGCTGCAACTGGAGAGATGCGGACGCAAGGTTCGTAAGGTTGGTTATCCAACTCACTCCGCTTCGAAACATCCGTCCACCTCCAGGCCAGGAAAGCGCTTCATTTGTTTTACAACCGAGAGAAGTCCATGAGCAACAAAACGCCGGCGATGAATGCCGAGACATGTCAGCTTCCGCCTATCCATGGCGACTTTCCGATCATCACACCGAGCAAGCTGCCGACGACACGATACCCACCGGCAATCCCAGGCCCTCGAGTGCACCCACGAGAATCTCAAGCAAATGTGTCGTTTGCTCGAATTGTGGTGCCCTCGACAAATATCCCACCGTTCGACTCATCGCCCTATCCATATAACGACCCAACGATGGACCCGACGCTGGTGCGCAGACGTCCGGTGCTCAGACAGCTAGTCAACCTGCGGGCAATTGAATTCCATCGCAACTGGCCCATGGAAATGCTATCGATACGGCTCGCACATGGTAAGCAAGCCAAACAAGCAGTGAATGGATCCGAAATGGATCTGCAGTGGACTGGGAGAGCGGTGTCTCGACTACAAAGTTGGTGGCGGCCGGGCCATCCAGCTTGCCATCCAGCTTGCCATCCAGCTTGTCATCCAGCTTGTCATCCAGCTTGCCATCGTTGCTCACAGCTCTTGTCGCCTGGTTTGCACTTCCCCCGTCTCCCACCCTGGCAGAACGAGAGCGAGAAATGGAACACTTGGCCAAGCTCTTCATGCTCAGAATCAACAATCCATACGTGGCCGAAGACGACAAGAAGTACTTTGGGATGGGGGCCTCCTTTGGGAAGAACTACCTGCCTCCCGTGAATGTGGGTGCTGATGGTGCCGATGGTGCTGATGGTGCTGATGGTGCTGATGGTGCTGATGGTGCTGATGGTGCTGATGGTGCTGATGGTGTGGTCGTTGCCCTGATGGGGTGAATGAGAACAACTCTGGAGGTGGGGCGAGTGATCACTCGGCGACAGCGACGAAAGCGATGGTTCCCAGATGCAATCATTGCACCAACCTCTGACTCGTATCCCACCACCGATCCTACCCACTATCCCTCCACTATCCCTCCACTATCCCTCCACTATCCCTCCACTATCCCTCATCCCACACCACATCCATTGCAGATCCCCGACGACATTGCCCCGCCCCTCTCCGACCACGACCACTCCGACCAAGGCAGCATCAACGAGTCATACCACTATCCCCGCCAGAGCCGCCCGACCTCGGTCTTTGACCGCCTCAGCGCTCCCCGACACCGGACACCGCTTGCGCTCGATGGCGAGGACCCGTGTGCGCCGCATCCGCCGTTCGGGCCTCCTCCCGACTCGGCTTTCTTTGAGCGCATGAGCCGACCAAAGACCGTGGTGCGGGAGGCATCGCCAAAGACGCCGCATCGGCGGCACATCAAGATCCCAGACAATGTCACGATCGACAAGCTGAGCCAGCCCAAGAAGGTCCCGGCACAGCCGATCCACCCCGAGATTCTGGTGGGAATGAAGATGTGTGGGCACGGCAAGAAGGTCCCGCTGGAGTCGTTTGAGCGGCTGTCGGCGCCTCGGCGGCCGGTGGTGCTTCCCAAGGAACGGCGCTATCATCCGCACTACCAGAGCCACAAGCACACGGGCGACCATAGCGATAGAGAACAGAATCAACATGACTTGGGTGCAGTTTCCACGTCCGCGGCCATGCAGCCGATATCTACTCCAGATCGCCTGGTCAAGACTGCACCTTCCGATGCGGCAAAGTCGAACAATCGCCACAGCTCGCAGAAAACCAAGAGTGCGGCTGTCCGAGACATGCATTCGTCCAAAGACAAGGTTTTGGTTGCTGACGTTTCTGTCGAAGGTGGAACTGGGGCAGCTATCAACGTGCCCCCAACAGAGCCCTTGCGGCCGCAGTCTCAAAGTGCAGCTCATGAAGCCTCCGCTGCCGCCGCTGCTACTGCGACGCAAGAAGCAGTTGATTCCTCACCAGCTGCCGCTCAAGAGGGTGCCGAGGGTGCCTTAGCTGAAGATTCAACACCAAGCACAAACACTAGCCCCGAAGTACCTCCCGCAACGACCAGCGCTGGGCCCGAAGCCAGCGTGATTCTCGATTCTTCGGGAGAGCCAGGGACACGCGAAGACGCCGTGAGTGTTCTGGACTCACCAACCACTGTCGCAGATGCTACTCCGGAAGCACCGACTTCTGAAGAGCCGCAGCAGACCAATTCTGCAATTGAGCCCATCCAAGACATATCATCTGATGCAAGTGTTTCTGACAAAGCGCTGGCAGGAGCTGTATCACCGCCCTCTGTCGCTGGGTCAGATGCGACAGCGATAGACCCTGACGCTATGCAGACAAACACATCCGGGACTGAAATGGCTCCCGTCGAACAGTCCAAACTTGGCTCCGGTGGTGAGAACGGGCAATCCACAGGTCTGCCAGATTTAGAATCAATTGAAGCCACAAACGACATCGGAGCGGAAGTGCCGGAAGCTGCCATCGGCGATACAGCACGACCGCAGCTTGATGACGAAATACGGCCGAGCGATGGTGGCGAGCACCAAGTGCCTGCTGATATCTATGTCATCGCGAGCAATGTGCCAGGATCGACAGAGGCGCCATCGGTGAAAGAGACTAGCGAACCCACAAAAGGGACACATACGGAAACCAGCTCTGTAGCCGCTCCAGTCGAGGCGCCTGCTCATGACGCCCATACCACTGAGGGCGAAACCGATCCTCTTGACGACAAGGCCGATACCCCGGCAGACGATTCCAGTCCAGCGACGGCTCAGCTCGATGGGTTGCCCGAAGGCACTCCTGCGACTTTCGAAACGAGCGAAACCATTACTCTCGAGGAATCTGCAAATGAACAGTCTGAAGTAATCGATACTCATGTCCAATCTACCGGTGAAAGCAGTGCAAAGTCTAACGAGGAAACTAATGAAGGTGCTAATGAGGAGACCATGGTGGAAGTCTGCACAGAGAATGTTGAGACCACTGCCGTAGCCGCCGAAAGTCTGACGCTGGAAGCCAATCCAGAAGGAGCCAACGAAGTACTCCCCGCTGATCCAGACGCTGACGAGCTCGCGGGCAAAGAACCGGCGCTGTCGGAGTCCGCCGCAGTTGCTGTTGCCGATCCCGCTCAGGCACCTGAGCAGGAGACGGTCTCAGAGGAATATGCACCTCAACCCGTGCTGACGACAAATGAGCTTGCAGCAGAGAGTGAAGCAGAAAGCGGTACATCCGGCTCATCGATGCCGACCGGCTCTGAGCCTGTCGCGGCTGCCTTGGAACCAAACGAAATCTTGGAGGATGTTGTTTCTTCGGACATTGCAGCCGAGCCCGTCATCAAGGATGATGCATCTCTAAACTACGATGTGGATCCGGGCCAGCCAGACGACACCCGCCTTGCGGCCGACCCAGCAGCGGATGAGACGGCTGCGGAACACCCTGAGGAAGGGGCCCGTCTCGGCAACGAATACAGCGACCCGGTCGCATCGGAGGACGATCCGACCCATGGAGAGATTGCTGCTGGAGCCGCAGAGCCAGAAGTAAACGCCATTGACTCGATGGATTATCACCCCGACGAGCCGCCGGCCCTCGAGGCGGATATTGCCAAAGTGGCTGGAGGTAGGACACCGAGCAGGATCCTCTTGCGCTGCCGATGCTGCCCGAGACTGACTCTGACACGACTTGCTCGTAGATGAAGCACCGACAGCGACGGAGCCAGAGGCTCTGAGTCCCGATAGCGCCGCTTTGGAAGATGACATTGTCCCGGCCAATGACGCCGCACCGGCTCGCGATGCTGCTCCCATCGAAGAAACCACCGAGCAAACACAGGCGGGTCCAGAAGGCGTGTCGAACAGTGCCACCAGCGCACTTGGTCCGGAGCCATGATCTGGGAGCGGAGGCAGGTCGTTCCGGCAAGTGGTCGGCAAGTGGTCGGCAGATACAAGTAATACACTTTGCCCGCATCTCAGCCCATCGCCCCTGAAGTGCCCGTCTGCATTCCCACGGGCTGCACTCCCACGAGTCCAGGCGGAAACCGGGGTGCGCGACCCCGAAGCCGGGCCCTGGCGGTGTTTGGAGCAGCGCGGTGGAGGGGCCCTTGTTTGTGTGGACACAGCAAAGTGCGTCGGCAGGCGCCACCGTGTCTTGTCCCACAGCAGCGGCGCGGCGGGCGTGGGGGGGCTGGACACTGCGGTGTGTGAGGAGTGTGCACAGCAAACAGACAGTGCCGAGTGCAGCTCTGCGGAACACACAGACACTGCCACACACACAGTGTCTCCCCACAGGGCCGGGGCACACAGGGACAAAGCTTCCCAGGGCCGCTTTGCCAGCCGCACAGGGTCGACGGCATCGCCCAGGGACTCAGTGCTGCTGCTGGCGATGCAGGGATGCCTTTTGGTCTGCACTCTGGATGATACTGCCGACGGTACTGCATGCTTTGGTCTCTGCTGCAGAGGGGTGCTGCTGGTGGCATCGCTGCCTCGTCGCAGAACCCCTGCTGCTGCTGCCGCCTCGTGTTCGTCGAATGCATTTGTGTGCGGGTTTGGCGGCGGGTTGCTGCGCCTGGTCCGCGACAAAATAACACCGTCGCTTCCAATTCAGGCAGCGCCGCTGATACAAAGGACCGTCGGTCGCTCGGCTCTTTTGCGAATCTCCCACCGACTCATCTCTCCTCCCCGTCCAGTGACGCATCCATCTTAACTCCATCTTAACTCCATCTTAACCATCGACATCCCACATCAGCATCCCACATCTCCATCTCCACATCTCCATCCCCACATCAGCATCCCATCTCCGTCTTCATCTGCTACGTGCTGCTGCATTCCCGCTCGCTGCTTCGTCCTGGTAAGCCAACTCACGCTTCTCCCTCAACAAGCCTCTCCTGTGCGAGCCCTTCCTTGTCTGCTCGTGCCGCTCACCCACCCGCTGCACAACTCTCGGGCCTTGCTCGCTGTTTTTTGTGTCGGCTTGCTCCTCGGCCAATCGCCTTCTCGCCGCTGCCGTTGTTCCTCGTCCCTCCTCCACCGAAGCCGCTGTCGTGCGCTCGCCCATCCAGGCTTGGACTTTCTCTTCTCCTTCGTCCGCTCGCCTGCTCACCCGTTTGCTCGGCTGCTCTCTCATCCTCCTGGCTCGCTAGACTAGATCCTAGAAGCCTGCATTCGACCATGAGCTCCGGCGCTGGTGTCGAAGACTTGGCGTTCCTGCCAACGCCTGTAACCGATGAGCAGATCCTTACGACCCTCCGGGCTAGATACCTGAACCACCAGGTCTTCACCCGGCTCGGCGGCAATGCCATGGTGTTCGTCAACTCACCAAAGGCCCTCGAGTCCTTCTCGGACGTTGCCTCGCAGACCTATGCCGCCCACGCAAAAGAGGTCCGGGCCGACAAGCAGCCGTTGCCCGCACACATCTTCGATCTGGCTGCATCTGTGTACTTTCATATGTTGAATCTGCAGATGGACCAGTCGCTCATTCTTTGGTAAGTTGGCCGTCTGTCTGTGGCTACCTTCTGGCGGCCGTGGCCAGAGTGCCCCCCGATGCATGTGTCCGACTCGACGACGGACCAGCCCTTTTGCTGCTCCAGCCAGCCAGTCCTTTTTTTTCTTCCCTCGCTTGGCTTCGCTGCAGCCATGGCAATCCTCCGCTCGATGTCTCCCGGCCCTCTGCCCGTATTGACCGGGCCGGCTCGGGTCAATCGCCAATCAAGCGCCCCCATGCTCCGTAGAGCGTCCCTTTCAGTGTGTGCCGTTAGCCCAGTCTCTTTGGGCACCGAGGCTGTGTTTCCGACGTCTTCGCAGCGATAACCGTTCCCAGTGCTCATCCTGCCGCTCTCCCTTCCTCGACAGCGGCGACACGGGCGCTGGTAAATCTGAGGCCCGCAAGCTCTTTGTGCGCCAACTGTGTGCCCTCTCCAAGACCAAGAAAAAGTCAAAGGTCCTGTCGGGCGTCGTCAAGTCGGATATCCTGCTCGAGTCCTTTGGCCATGCCCGCACCGCCAACAATCCCAACTCGTCCCGCTTTGGCCGCTACATTGAGTTTCAGTTCGACACCGATGGCAAAATGGTCGGCATGAAGGTGCTGCCCTATCTGCTCGAAAAGGCCCGTGTCACCCACGTCCCCAAGGAGGAGCGCTCCTTCCATGTCTTTTACCAGCTGCTTGCCGGCGCAACCGAGGAGGAGCGCCTGCAGCTGCAGCTCGCCGAGCCCTCCCAGTTCGCCTATCTCAGCTCCACCAAGTACTCGCGCATCTACCCGGACGACGCCATCAAGTTCAATGAGCTCAAGGACAACATGAAGTCTGTCGGCATCGGCCGCCGCCAGCAGACCCAGATCTTCCAGCTGCTTGCCGCGATCCTGCACCTCGGCAACATTCAGTTCGGCGACGACCCGGACCGCCCCCAGGAGCCCTGTGTGGTCAAGAATCCACAGATCCTGCAGTTTGTCGCCGTCTTGCTCGGCGTCACCCCCGAGAACCTCGAGTACTGCCTGACCTACAAGACCAAGCTGGTCAAGAACGAGCTGTGCACGGTCTTCCTCAACGCCGCTGGTGCGCAGGAGCAGCGCGACGGCCTCGCCCGCACCCTCTACTCGCTGGCGTTCGAGTGGATCATCGAGCACATCAACACCCGTCTTTGCAAGGACAACTGCGCCAACTTCATTGGCATTGTCGACCTGCCCGGCTTCCAGAACTACAAGACCAACAGCCTCGAGCAGTTCCTGTACAACTTTGCCAACGAGGAGCTCTATTCGCTCGTCAACCGCCGCCTGCTGAACGAGCCCATTCAGGAATTCATCTCGGACTCGCTCATTGCCCAAAAAGTCGACGTCTTTGACAACGAGCACATCCTAGACATGATTGCCGATCTCGACAATGGTATGATCGCCCTTATCGATGACGAGGCCGTCAAGGCCAGCTCCCGCAAGGGTGACAGCCGCATTGCCGAGAAGATCTCGGACACCCACTACGAGAACGCTCATTTTGTGACCGGCAAGAAGCCCTCGGTCTCCTTTGGCATCCGCCACTTTGCTGGCACGGTCGAGTACGATACCCGGGGCTTTATCGAGAAGAACTCGAGCTCCGTCAGCACCGACTTTATCAACATCTTCCGCGGCAACGACGCCGACATTCCCGAGTCTGCCAACCCCTTTGTCGCTGCCCTGTTCTCGTCGCGCTCGATCCAGACCGAGAGCCATGCGAAGAACTCCCGCGTTGTCATCTCGGGCAATCAGTCCAACGTTCCGGTGCGTCGCCCATCGATCAAGGCTAGCAAATCCAAGACCCCGTCCAGCGCAAGCTCCGTGTCGCTGGGCTTCCAGGTCTCGGTCAACGAAATGATCGACACGGTCCGAGATACCTTCCCTTGGGTTGTCTATTGCCTGCGCTTCAGCGACGATTCGCAGGAGCGTCTTGACCCGGGTGCCATCCTGCGCCAGGTCAGCAACCACAACATCCGCCAGATCGCCTCGGCCCGCAACTCGGCCGACTACACCGTCAGCATGACCTTCAAGGACTTTATCGCCCGCTACCAGCCCCTGCTGACTCCGCTCAAGCTGTCGACCAGCACCGCTCCGCGCGACGCCGTTGCAGCCTTTGTCAAGGCGTCCCACTGGACAGATGGCGAACTGAACCTCGGCCGTGCCAAGGCGCACATCTCGGAGGCCTCGTGGCGGTACCTCGAGGACGAGCTGCGGGTGATCCAAGAGCGTCTCAAGCTCTCCCGCGATGCCCACTACGACCGTGGCGTCGAGGGTCTTTCGCCCAGTCCCTCGGAGGACTCGTTCGGCTCGCGCATGGACCTGCTTGGCAACGTCCCTAACCTGCGCGACGACGAATCGGCCTACAGTAGCGAGGACGAGCGCAGCCACTACAGCTTTGGATTTAGCGGCCAGAACGGACGCCGGGTTGTTTCGGGCCAAGGCAGATTGGGCCGCCCCCTGTCGGAGGCATCGGCTGCGGATTACGGATCTGAATACGGCGGCACCACCAAGGGTCGTCCTCGTGCTACAGCCGCAAAGGACATTGAGCTGCAGCCCATCCGTGACGACAAGAAGGCACAGCCCGTGCCCGAGCCCAAGAAGCAGCTGACGTCGGCGCGCAAGAAGTGGCTCTGCTGCACTTGGTTCCTGACTTGGTGGATCCCCTCGTGGTTCCTGTCATGCTGCGGCAAGATGAAGCGCAAGGATGTCCAGATTGCCTGGCGTGAAAAGGTCGCCTTGTGCGTCATTGTGGGCTTTATGTGCTCGGTTCTGCTGTTCTTCATCATCGGTTTTGGCCGTCTGATCTGCCCCAAGCAGTACGTCTGGAGCAAGTTTGAGATGGCAGCCATGAATAGCCTGACCGATGTGTGGGTCTATGGATACGGCCGCGTGTACCAGGTCAACGACATTGTCAAGAACCACCAGTCCTCGTACGGCGTCCAGACATACAACTGGGCCAGCTGGGCCGGAAGCGACGTCTCGCCGCTGTTCTATCCCCAAAACGTCTGGAGTATGTACTGCCCGAGCTTCCCGCAGCCGGCCGGATGGGATCCCATCGCCAACCGACCCAACCCCAACGCCCTCGTGAACTACCCACACAAGGCCATCGACACCTCGGGCCTGACCGGCTCGGGCAAGCCCATGCAGAAGCTCTACCTCGAATACATGAACCAGTACGCCAAGGGTCGGCTGGCCTGGACGATGGACTATGTCGCCTCGCAGGCCTCGCAGCAAACCCGCTTGATCGTGATCTACAACAATGTCTACGACGTTTCGACCTACTACAATGCCCCGAACCAGTTCCTTGGCTCCGACGTCGGGGCCATCTTTGGATCTGTTGGCAAGGATGCCAGCTCGCTCTGGGATGCCTACGCCAAGAGCTCGCCCACGGCCGCTGCCAACGCCCTGAGCTGCATGAACCATCTGTTCTACATCGGCACGGTCGACTACCGCAACAGCTTGCGTTGCCAAATGTCCAACGTCATCCTGCTCACCGTCTCTGTGATCCTGGTGTCCGTCATTGGATTCAAGTTCCTGGCCGCGCTGCAGTTCATCGGCAACAAGACCCCCGAAGATCAAGACAAGTTTGTGATCCTCCAAGTGCCCTGCTACACCGAAGGCGCCGAGAGCATCGCCAAGACCTTGGAGAGTCTGGCCCTGCTCAAGTACGACGACCGCCGCAAGCTTCTCTTTGTCATTTGCGATGGTAAGTGGCGTTTGAGGGCAAAGTGGGAAGGAGGTGGGCGGCAGTAGCGATCCGCGCGGGCTTGATCCGTGATTCCCTACATGGGACAGAGTGATGGGTTAGACGCACGATACGAGCGCTGGCATGGTGGCGGCGGGCCCCGGTTTCAGTCGGTTGCAATCCTTCTCACCAGCGCTCTGCATCCTAACCCACCTTCTCTCCCGGCCAGGTATGATCACCGGAAGCGGCAACGATCGCCCGACCCCCAGAATTGTGCTCGACATTCTTGGCGTGGATCCCGATGTTGACCCCGAGGCCCTGTCCTTCCAGTCCCTGGGCGAGGGCGACAAGCAGCACAACATGGGCAAGGTCTACTCGGGTCTCTACGAGATTCAGGGTCGCTCGATTCCGTTTGTAGTCATAGTCAAGGTCGGCAAGCCCTCCGAGCGCAACCGGCCCGGCAATCGCGGCAAGCGTGACTCGCAGATGACTCTCATGCGCTTCCTGTCCCGTGTGCACTTCAACGCCGAGATGAGCCCGCTCGAGCTGGAGCTCTTCCACCACATCAAGAACATCATTGGCGTCAACCCCAGCTTCTACGAGTACATTCTCATGGTCGACGCCGATACCGAGGTCTACCCGCAGTCGCTCAACAGAATGATTGCTGCCATGATTCACGACTCGCGCATCATGGGTCTCTGTGGCGAAACCCTGCTCTCGAACGAAAAGGACTCGTGGATCACGATGATCCAGGTCTATGAATACTTCATCTCGCACCATCTGTCCAAGTCGTTCGAGTCGCTCTTTGGCTCCGTTACCTGTTTGCCTGGCTGCTTCTGTATGTACCGCATCCGCACCCCCGGCAAGAATGTGCCGCTGCTGATCTCGCCTGCCATCATCAACGACTACTCCGAGAACGTTGTCGACACCCTCCACCTCAAGAACCTGCTCCATCTCGGCGAGGATCGCTATCTCACGACTCTGATGATGAAGCACTTCCCCAACCTCAAGCTCTCGTTTGTGCCTGACGCCCAGTGCCGAACCAACGCTCCCGATCGCTGGTCTGTGCTGCTGTCACAGCGCCGCCGCTGGATCAACTCAACGGTGCACAACCTTCTCGAGCTCATGCTTCTGCCGCAGCTCTGCGGCTTTTGCTGCTTCTCGATGCGCTTCATTGTGTTCTTGGACCTGTTCTCGACCGTGGTGCAGCCGGCGGCCGTTGTCTACATTGGCTACCTTATCTACTCGGTCGTCACCAGCACAGATGTCTTCCCGTTGATGTCGATTATCATGCTGGGTGCCATTTATGGGTTCCAGGTCATCATCTTTATCCTCAAGCGCCAGTGGGCCCAGATCGGATGGATGATTGTGGTACGTATGACCGTCTCCCGGCGAAGGGAAGTGGGAGGTGCGGTTGGGACTTTCTCATGCGATGCTCGACTGTCGGCGCCGCGCATGTGTCCGCTCATCGTGATCTGCCGTCGCTGATGTGCTGATTTGCCGTCTCCTCTCTTAGTACATCATTGCCACCCCTGTCTTTGCCTTCTACATCCCGTTGTACGCCTTCTGGCACTTTGACGACTTTTCGTGGGGTAACACTCGCATTGTTGTCGGCGACGACGGCAACAAGGTCGTTTACAGCGCTGATGTGGCTCCGGTAAGTAGTGATGCCGATGGCGCCAATCGAGTCACCTCTGTGCTGGTTAGCAACAGTCCGTCTGCCGATGAGGGACGCCCTCTAAATCGACCTGCCCTTCTCTAGTTTGATCCCAAGTCTGTTCCGCTCCGCAAGTGGTCTGACTTTGAGGCCGAGATGTGGGACAAGATCGAAAAGGACTCGAGAGCCGACGACTTTGCCGACAACCGCTCGCAGCGCTCGTTCGGCAGTCAGCACTACCCGCCAGTCGCAGCCTCGGTCGCCCCCTCGGGATACAGCGGTGGCATTCCCGCCATGCCTGCTATGCCTGCCATGCCTGTCATGGCCGGTGCGCCCAACGGATCAGTCTATGGCGGATATGGCGGCAGCCCCATGATGGTTGCTGGTGGCTCGCAGTACGGACGGTCGCCCGCTATGGCTCCAAACGGATCGCAATACGCTGCTTCGGCATACGGCGACGCTGCTGGTGGCCTGGCGCCGATGCAGGCTGCCTACGGCTACCCAGCCGGACGCAATTCGTACGGAGCCTACGGTGGCGCTGGTGCCTTTGTGCCCGGCACGATGCCCTCGGACGAGATGATCCTGGTCGAAGCGCGCAAGCTCCTTGCGTCGGCCAATCTGATGTCCATCACCAAGAAACAAGTCCGTGACGAACTCTCGACCATCTTTGGGGTTGACCTGACACCCAAAAAGACCACGATCAACGCCTTCATCGAGGACATTCTACAGGGCAAGCTCTAGAAAGGAAGAGTCGTCCTGCGTCTCCTCTCCTCCCCTCTTTTTCTCTCCTTCTTGCGTCCCTTCCTTCCCGGCTCCCCCTGGGAACGCTGCTCTTTCTTTCCTTCCTTCCGTTTCCATGCCGCTCTTCCCTCGTTGATGACGATCGTTCCGTTCTCTCCGTGAGAGGCCGGTCTCGTCGCCGATGGGTGGCGGAGGATAGACGGCCAACGCGGCTGGCCCTAGTCATCATCAGCACCACCACCACGCAGCAGTCTACGAATTCTAGCCACCGCCCCACTTCAAGAAAGCACTCTCATCAGTTTCTCCCTCCCTCCCTTTTTCGTTCTTTCACACTCTTTCTCTTCTTTCGCCTTTCCTCCCTCTTTCTTCCTATCCTGTGCTCTCCTCAGTTACAGTCGATCCAATAAAAAACGGGTCACCTTGGTTTTTTGATCATAGACCGAATATTTGTTTACCCGATACCATCGCGCACTGGTCGCGACCATTATGTGATGCGGTGCTGTACCATCACCCATAGCCTGAGGAATGATGCCTCCACATTCAAGTGTGTCCAAGAGCACCATTCACCGCCGGCACTCCGAGGTCCATGACACCTTTGTCGTCCTCGAGCCGCCTTGCCTCGATCGAGGCAAGGCAACCCCCACAGACATTTCTTCTTGCGCCTGATCTGATCTGATTTGATCCGGTCGGGCTCATGATCCGCACCGCTCAAGCTCATATCTCTCGACCGTCGCTGCCGCTTCGCACCGCACTACATCCACTCTGGCGTCTCGTCAGCATGGGACCCAACCGTACCGAGGATATCGAGGATCTGCGCAAGCCCGAGCCGGAGGAAGACTGGGTTGCGATCCATCAGGAAGCCGTGGAGGTACGCTGCGGTACCTGCTGCTTTCTCGAGCTCTGTGGAAGCGGTTAGGGGAGAGCTGACTTGCTCCGTGCTGCGGCTGAACACTGCTATCATTTCTTCGCCCTCGGCTGGCCAGAGAGGAGAGCTTACGTACACAGGTCAGTGCCCAGACGGACATTCTGCTACGTTGGCGTGGTGATGGTGCCGATGCCATACGATGGCGCTGATGGCGGTGACGGCGACAACGAAGCTTACCTCGCTTGACTTTATCAGACCCCAAGACTGGCTACTCTGTTTTTACCGAGCTGAGCCACAAGCAGCGAGGATACTGCTGCGGAAACCGATGCAGGTACGTTTGGAAAGGAGAGGGGGTGGGGAGGAGCGGATCTCCGAGCCTCGTTCCGAGCAAGAAACAATGCCAAGCCGATTGACAGAATGCAGATTCGGTGCCGTGGCTGCCGCACAAGTCTGGATGATGAGCGCTGGTCTGCAAGATGGAACGAAACCGCTCTAGCGGCTTGGCTCTTTGGCGCTCTGTTCGATTCGGCGGCGATCAAACGACCCCCGGCCGAGATCGGTTCTCTAACTGGGTTGTGCACTATCCGACCGATTTTATGGGTGGGGTGAGGCAGACACTGTCCCTTCGACCACTCCAACGTCGATAATCCCGCGAAACTCAAGGAGGACACTCGAAATGCCCGGCTTGCCAAGCAGCGGCAGCGACAACAAACTGCCTCGGACTCCTCCGAGTCATCGTGAGGCGCCAGAGTCGGCCGCCCTGGTGATCTCCGCTCGGCCAGCTTGGTGAAGCAAGTCAATCTGGCGGCTCAATGCGGGCCCGTGTGCTCAAAGCCGAAGCGGAACTGGAGAGCGTCTGTTGGAATATACGACCTATCTCGCAAATCTCAGTCGGTGTATTCTTATTGCGGCGATTTGAAGCCTCACGGCACAACGTCTTTGGTCATTTGAAGCACGACCACCCCGGCAATCTCTTCCTCGTGATAGAACCACTTGGGAATGGCGTCAACGTCCAGCTTGGAGTACTTGATATCGGCGTCGCTGAGGCAGGAAACAAAGAGCTCAAAGGTCTCTGGTTGCCGAATCGTCGCTGCCATCCAGCCCGTGGCTCCGCGAGCAAGGTAAAAGTCCAACACCCGAACGAGAGCCGAGACAATGGAGGGATCGTAGGTCACATCGGTACAGATGACAGTGCCGACGGCCCGCTCCCATCGCGGATCCGCGGCATCAAAGCCTTCCCAGTCCAGGGCCGAGACCAACGGGAGAGAGCCTGAGCCCTGTTCAAGCAGAGGCCGATTGAGGTCGACATTTTCGGAGAGACGCCGCAGAACCTGCTCATTAACATCGGTCATCCACACTGAACGAGCGCCGAGCATTGCGCCGGCCAGCCCCACCAGGCCCATGCCAGCCCCGAGCTCGAGCACGCAACGATCGCGGATAATGTCGGGACGGGATATCATGACCTCGGTGAAGCGCAGGGCTGCCTCCCAGGTCCGAAGACCTGTTGTTCCCTGTGAGATGGCAGCCAGCTCCTCGCGCAGAGTGATGACGGGCGGGTCCATATCGGCATCGGCATCGGCATCGGCATCGGCATCGGCATCGGCATCGGCATCGGCATCGGCATCGGCATCGGCATCGGCATCGGCATCGGCATCGGCATCGGCATCGGCATCGGCATTGCTGGCGGAACTTGGGTGTTGGCGAGGAAAGACATACGACTTGTGGCAGTCCGCGAGCGACGACGCATCTGAGGAAGAGCTGAGCGCCATCAAATCAAGATACGTCGAGAGGACTGAGTCGATAACCTCGATGCCATGCGCCTCGATAAGCTCGATGAGTTTCTTGAGGAAGCGCTGCGAGTAGACAGGCGCCGGTGGGCATGACTGGGCCAGTGCCGAGGCGACGGTGTGGTCCAGGATCGTTTGCTGCATTGGCTCGGCAAAGTGCTCCGGATTGCTCGCACCTCCCCAGTCGAAAGAGCGGATCGGGACAAGCTGGTAGTACTGGCGCTGGAGTCGCCGAATCCACTCGCTGTGCGGCTCGGGCATTGCTGTCGTCCGGCGAGTTCGGTGGAGGCGATCCCGAGGATGGGCTGTGGAGCTGGCCAACAGAAGCAGCAAGGCAGATCAGCAACAGCAGGACCAAGGACAACAAAAGCTGTTGCGACAGGATCCAACCGCCGGCTCGGTTGGTTCGTTGGAGGCAAAAGACCAGCAACATCCCGCCCAAGCAGCGGCCGCACCAGACCAGCAACTCTGCCCAAGACCGACAGCAGCCCGGAGCAGGAGTCGCCCCTCCCCCCAAGATGCCTCGCGAACGAGAAGCCGATCGCGAGCACGGCGAGGACCTGGAGCTTGGGCGGGATGCCCAAAAGTACAAGGGGCTGTTTTCCGAGAAGGTGGGCGCCGCTGCTTGATCCACCGACTGCTCGAGCCGATATGATGCAACGAGATGCGACGGATCGGTTGCTCGAGACGACGTGCCGACTGTTCGTAGCGATATGTTGATTCCCTGAAACGAAGGATACATTGACTGCTTGAGACGATGTGGGGCTATGTGCCGCTCCCTCGAGGCAACGCTGACAGGAACCGATCCGATTCGGCTCACCCTCACTTGGCTGGCTCCGACAGGACTGGAAATGCAAAATGTGCTCCAACATCAACTGGGCTCGCCGCAGCCACTGCAACCAATGCCAGTGCCCCAAGCCTGGATCGGGGGCAGACGCCGAGCGGGCAGGCAGTGGCGGTGGGTTCATGGAACGGGATCGGATCGTGGAGTACCGAGAGACCCGCTACCAGGACGACGATGAGTACGACGACTTTGGTCGACTCAAGAAGAAGAAGCGAGGTCCGGGTGCCGATGTCCCCGAGGCTCCGCCGCGGAAAGGAAACAACGCAACCCTGATGCCGAACGACAAGCTCGCCGACGAGGACAAAGCCAAGGATGATGGTGAAGACGATGGCGAAGACGATGGGCGCTGGGATGCCTGGGCCGACATCTTGAGCAACGATCAGCAAGCAAGCAAGCCAGATACCAAAAGTACCAGAAGCATCGAAAGCGAACGGTCGCGGCGGGATCGCTCCCCACCGCCGAGGGCCAGAGATCGTCGTCGAAGCCAATCTCGGAGTCGAACTAGAAGCCGAACCAGGAGTAGGGACCGGCGCCGAAGCAGGTCCAGAAGCAGAGACCGGCGCCGAAGCAGGTCCAGAAGCAGAGACCGGCGCCGCAACAGATCCAGGAGCCGATCACGGAGCAGGGACCGCTATCGACGACGCTCGAACAGCCCAGATCGGATCCGGAACAGATCCCGATCGAGAAGCCGCGATCGATGGCCGAGAAGCAAACGATAGAGGAGCTGCTGGCCGGTGGTAGCGCCAGGACTGCCAGCGATGATGCGAGATTCAGATGCGCATCCGGGTGCATATCCAGATGCAGATACGTACATGGATGAGCGGCTGGTGCCGAGGAGATGTGCAATGCATGAGCGCTGTCTCCAATCCACACGCAACGAAACTGGCCTTCCTGCTCTCAAGTCCTGCGTATCGCTTCTCTGGATCCTGAATACACACACCCATCCACCACGGCCAAGCAGTGTATCCGAGGAGACTGACGTTGCGACAACCTTTGGCATTGCCTCGTGGACGTGGACATGGACGTGGGTGGAGGGAAAGGATACTCACCACGGAGACAAGTGTCTGCACGATACCTTGCCATTTCATCGCCATCAGGACACCCGAGACCCACATGGAGGCCGAACGACGACCCCATTTGACCCGGCCACCCTGGCATCAGCGGATGTCTGTGGACGGACCAAAGCCGTCGATTCTGTCCAGACAACCCGGACGCTTGGCTCGACGACGGCCACGGTGTCGAAAGTATCGGCTGCATCCAACCATCAAAGACTATCAAAGACTATCAAAGATCATCAAATCATCCTGTATCTGCATGTTCTCTGCGTCCTTGTCGCCTTTGGCTCGCCGAACTGTCGATCGCTGGCAGCACATCTCTGGCCATGCCTCGCTCCCGCCGTGATGATCGCAGCTGCCCGCCACCGGCCTCGATCGGCAACATCCACCACCACCACCACCACCGCCGGCCCTGCGCCTTGTGCCGGCAGGATGATGCCAGGGGCCCGAGTCTCGACGCCAGCGATGTCGCCTCCGCGGAGGCGATGGCCCGAGAGATTCGCCATGGGCGATGGTTCCGCGCAGCAGATGGCGCAAAAGCCGTGGGGGATGCCCAAGGTCGATTCAAAATCCACAGCCAGCTGCCTGCGACATTGCCCCGCCGCTGCCCACCATGGCCCAGCCTTATCGGAATGCGCTGCATCGGCGGGACCCCGACCTGCCGCCAGGCCGCTATATATCTCGTCGCAGCGAACCCAGCGCACCGAAACCCCAGCCCCATCGAACCGCCTCCCGCTTCGCGGCATTCTTGCGCTTTGGCTTCTTCAGCATCCGCAACAATGCCACTGGTTCCTCATCGCCTGTCCCTCAAGCACACCTACGATGCCGAGCTGGCCCTCCCGCCGCCCTACAACGACCGCTGGGCCGAGGAGATCGGCTGCCGCTGGGATCAAGGCAACAGCGGTATCGATGAGCCGCCGCCGGACTACTTTACCCAGAGTCTCGACCCGCTGGGCCAGCTCGTCTTTCAGTACTCCCGGAATGCCGACTGGCGCGACGTGCAAATGATCGAGTTGGCCGGCCCCAACGATCTGCAGCCGCTCTTCCTGGTCGAGTACCCGCAGGAGACACCCGTGACGACCCGGGCCGATCTCGATGTAGGTCCATCATTGCCCATGCGACAATCCGTCGTCGGATTCGTCCGATCCTCGTGCCCAGCTTTCCGAGCACCTGATATAGGCCCATGTTGCCACTCCACTCTTGCTCGCTAATCCGTCTCGCCTCCGATCAACAGCAAAAGCAATACGAGCGCTGGGAGATCCGGTTGTGCAGCGCCGGCGTCGAGGAGCTCTCCCTATTGAGTATAATCCGCAAAGCCGCCGCCTTGTACGTTGATCTTTCCCATGCCGAAGAAAATCGAAAGCGTCCGCCGATGCCTTTACTTGATTGGCGGTACCGGGTCTAACTAACGAGTTGGCGATATGTGCTTGTCTGCAATTGCCATGCTCCTTTCCTGCACAGTGATTTTGAAGTGCAAGACGTGCACAACCGGTTCATGAAGTCCGGATACCGACGCACTGGCGCCGTCCTTCCGAAGCACAAGTTTGACGGCTTTCACGGCGACCACTATGCCTGGTGTCCTGTGCCCTTCAAGCCCAACCAGTTCCAGCTGGTCCACTACGAACGCCAAAAGACCGTCGTTGGATCCTACACTCTCTCACAAAGCGGCGACCGGATCGAGGGCCGGATTGTGCTGAGTCCCGATGTTGCCCGCGACCAGACCGTCGCTCTCTCAGCGGCACTGCTGATCCACGAATACGATCGAGTCTCGGCTCTCCGTCAGCAGCGCAAGCAGCAACTGCACACAGCCACGGCCATTCGCAAACGCTCGGGCGGCAACTTGCGGGCCATGATGGCTCAGAGCTCATCCATAACGCTGGTCTGACAGGACAGCCGGTATCAGCTCAACCTCCAAACTCACACCAACCCACATCGGCCCCGCCAGACAGGATGTCCATATGTCCCTCCCCTTCCCGTGCCCACATGCCTCATCGCAATTGTCGATCTCTCACATCCACACATGATCTGCGAGCACAACTCTGGTGCGATGAATGGAATCGCTCCAGCGTCACTCCCTATTTATTTGGTTCCCTTTGATTCCATCCGGCCGTCGGATTGCTGTTCGTCTGTTGATCATCCGTACAAATCCATGCCATCTTCAATCCTATCCTTTTCACTCTTTGCATTCCGTTGCACCCATCGCATCTGTTCTTTCCATCGCACTCATTGCATCCATTCTATCCACTCTATTCCATCGCGTGCCGACTGATCGGCTGATCGATTTCGCTCGCTGTTGGCTGTAATGCACCTTCGCTCTGCATTGACCTTTGCCCTTCCCTGTTCAGTCAAGTTCTATGCGGTTGCAGGTCGCATCTCCGCCCCGGCCGATGTACTTTATCCGACCGCTTCAATGAAAATCCAGAACCACCTACGTCATTTCCGAGTGCCTTCGTGCCTGCGTCCAGCTTTTGGTTCAGGGCGATCGGGTGGGTGGAGACGGACGGGTGCAAGGGGAAAGGGTGCATGGGGCTCATATTGGACCTTCCAAAGAAACTATGGGCCTCCGTTTGCTCGGCCGAGAACGACCAAGTGGGTTGAACCATGCTCTTTGGCGATATCTCATCGGGCGAGTCCACCGCAGCAGCGCGAGTGCCGATCAACATCATCAGACCAACTGGTCGATCAACACCACATACACTGAGTCGCGTTTCAGTTTTGGCGAGCTGCAGACAAGTATATTCAAAATCCAGAAGAAAAAGGTGGCCCGTCGACCTCAAAGACAGGGAGCGGGATAATGCCGGAGTATCTCTCCCCCAGGCAGACGGATATGCAAAAACACGTCGGCAGTAAGATGAATCAAAGGAGTAGGATCGAGCAGAAGCGTTACCAGCCGCAACTAACCGCCTGTTGTTGCTTAGCCCTGGCTTCTTCGCATCCTTGTTCCACGGCTCTGTCGAACCAGAAGGCTGCCATTTGGCCATCGCGTTCGACACCAACGCCATCAAAGTGACATCGGCCCATGTTCATCAGAGCGGGAACGTTGCTTTGGGCAGCGGCATCGGAATAACACTTGATGGCCTTGGTGACGTTACGCTGGACACCTCTGCCGTGCTCGTAGCACTCGCCGAGGAAGTTCTGAGCCCACGGATTGCCTTGGTCGACAGCGGCCTGGGTGAAGGTCAGGCTGGTTGCAGGGTTGGCATTGGTATTGGTCTCGCTGATGTGCCAGAGGCCGAGCCAGAGTTGGCAGAGATCACGGGATTGCTCGTTCGCGAGCTTTTCGATGGTCCTCAGCGCTGGAGCCTGCTGGCGAGCCACGCCAAAGCCGCTGAAGAGGCAGACGGCCGCCAGGTGCTGGCACAGCCAGTCGGACACCACACCGAGGTTACAGAGCTTGTAGAAGAGGGCAGCGTCTGCCGAGTTGACCTGCGCCAGCGCTCCAAAGCAGCCAGCGTCCTTGAACGGGAACTCGGTGATGTAACTCTTCTTCATAAGGTCGATGGCCTTGTTCTGGTTAAAATCGATGCCGCGTCCGAGGTAATGCGACCAGCCGAGCATCTGGGTGGATATGGCTTTTAGCCCGTCGGTTGCTGACTCGCGGACGCTGGTCCAGTGGGAGAAGGAGCTTTTGTAGTCTTGTTTCACGCCGAGACCGAGGAAGTAGAGCCAGGCGAGCTGGAACGAAGCACGGAGGCACTTGCTATCACTCGCGGCGCTACACAGCTTGAAGGCGGGTTTCCAAGCGGGATCGTCGCCATCGAGCTGAGCGTCGATGAGGAGCTGGGTAACGGCAACGCAAGCATCGGGATCGCCCTGTCGAATCCTGGGAACCATGCCACCGGGGACTTGGACTGCCTCTTGGATGAATTGAAGCTCACGGTCGGTGATCAAACGGTTGGGGGTGTTGGGGCTGCGCTCCGGTGTGCGAAAGTTACGAAACCAGCGATCAATCAGCTACGGTGCAGATCTCTTTGGATTACGAGCGGCGGATCGTACGGCAAGCGCCGCAGGATGTATACAATCAAACTCGGCCTCCACTAAGCCAGTTGCGTGGAGCAAAGTGTGCGGCTATCGCCGCACGCCCTTGGTGCATTTGGAGCAGCAACACTTACCGAGATGGCTCATCTTTTTGAAGCTCAGTGAAGTAGCTCAAGCGAAGCAAAATCTCGTCAAAGATCGGTCGCTCGTTGCGGTCATTGCCCCAGCAGTCTTGGATGAGCTGCCACACATCCTCATTCAGACCACGGATCTTCTTGGGCCGCTCAGATCGGAGAAGGGTTTGCTGCTGCACCGCTGCCTTCATATGGTTTCCGGCATCGTCGATCCAGCTGTATCCTTTGTTCATGACCTCATAGCAGAGGATGGCGTAGGCATAGACGTCACTCGCCTCGCTGACGCCCGTAGGGGTCTCTACGCCGACACCCAGAAGCTCGGGGGCCATATGGAATGGGCGTTCGCGACGGGTGTCGTGTCGTCGACGACGGAAGGTCATGGAGACATTCCGAGTCTTTGACATGCCAAAGCCGGTGATAATGGCGTTGAGAGAGTCGTCGAGCGAGACATTTGCGGTGCGCAGATCGCTGTGGACGGTGCCATTGGCATGGAGATAGCTCATGCCGCAGGCAACCTGGTAGATCCAGCGGATCTGCAAGGGCATGTTGATGCTATAGTCGCTGTCGGAAATGTATGTTTCCAGGGTGCCGCGCGACAGCAGCGGCGAGATCATAAAGAGCTTTTCTTCGGTATCGCAGGCGCCGAGCAAGTTGAGGATGTGGGGGTGGTTCAGGTCCTTCCAGACGCGGATCTCGCGGCGGAACTCCTTGACATCGCTCTCGGAATACGTTCCAAAGAGCTGCTTCATGGCGACGGCGGTGCCGTGGTACTTGGCAGAGAAGGTCGTGGCATAGCCACTCACGAGAATCGGCTCGGCGGAAACATCGGTGATGGAGAGAGCAGAGATACGCCAGGGCTCCAAATCCATGGACTGGGATGCGGCAGACTGGCTTTGGATCAGCCGAAGGACCTGGTTGATCGAGTCGACGATTTGTCGCTGCGCATCCCCGGCAGTGGCAGCGTCAGGCACCGTGGCAGTGGCGGTTTGGATGGCGTCCGTCAGTCTTCGGATTTGCCACTCCTGCATATTGCCGAGCTGGACGCCCATATCAGCAAGGGCGGCGTTGGCGTTCTGCTGGAACTGATCCTTGAAGCGGCGCAGCTGATCGGCATCCCTGGCTTCGTCGCTGCTGATGGCCTGGGTGATGGTGCGGTCGTGCTGGACTCTGTTGGCGATGCCGATGGTGAGGGCCATCATGATGGACCGCTGGAGATTGCCAAACTCGCGGTGGAAACTTTGGATCCGTTGACGGATCTGGGAGCCGTAGATGAACAACTCGAGCCGGGAGCGTAGTTTGATGTGCTGGTTAAAGTAGTTCAAGATTTGACGATGAAAATCATTGAGGCGCTGTACCTGACGGGCAAAGGCAGGATGGTTCTCATTGCAACCAGCGAGCATCTCCAAGGCGTCTTTGGACTCTCGGGAGAGCTCCCCCCAGGCGGCTTCGTTCTGCTTGACAGCCTGGATGGCGGCATAGAGCTCCTGGGCAATGAGAATAGCCGGACGGAGAAGCAAGGGGGCAATGTGAAGGAGGCCTGCGAAGCCTACGATCTCCATGGTGGCGGTAAGCGGGTGACCCGAGACGGGGGGAGATGAGGTGGGGTGAAGGCAGAGCGGGTCCGGCAGGAGGACAGCAGGCCGATGAAGGACAGAGGAGAGGGGCGGAAGAAGCCAAAGCCAACGATGAAGCAAACCGACACCAGCCGCAACGAAGGCCGCGGGTGCGCAATATATAGAGGAGTCGCGTCGCGGTATCCACACGGCTCGTGCGTCTCTGGGTCACACGGTGTCAAACGCGGCAGTCAACAGCGGCACGGGTTGTCTGAGTGAGTCCCCCGCCGTTACTTTGGGTGACACTTGGTATCCCCGCTGCCCCCGCCACCGTGGCGCAGCAGCGGCACTGCAGCGAGAGAGAGAGCCGAGAGCGCCTCGCCGAGAAGCCAGCGGTGAAAACGGGAACGCGATGGAAACCAGAGGGCGACGATGGAAGTTAAAAGGTGATGATGGAAACCAGAGGGCGATGATGGAAACTATAAGTTGATGATGGAAGGTAGAAGAAGTCCGATGTCCTGACTCGGATAAGGTCAGACGGAGACGGATGCGTCCCGCTTTCCTCTTGACCACACGTGTCAGATCTACATTGGTATCATCCGCGTCTGCATCTGGATCGGTGTCGGTATCGGTATTACAGTCAATCCTTGCCGGCCCAAGGGCGCATGCTTGGCGATACCGCCCCCACCCATACCGCCTCCGGAACCCCGCCTCTGGATACCTTCGCCGTCCACCAGAGTGCTGCTGCGACACTCGGCCAGCAGTCGCCATGGTCCTCGCTGCGTTGGGCCGTCAGCATCCTGGTTCATCCGATCCGAGCTTGCCTGCCGTATCTCCGCGGCTGTCGCTCATCAGCCAGCCCGACAGCACTTCTGACCCAGCTGGACACACGCAGACCCCCACCAGCGTTACGATGGCTGGCGAATCGGCCTTGTGGACAATCCGATCCTCCCAGCGCCACCCCAGCGCCTCAGTTCCAGATCGGCTATCACGGCGAATGAGAGCATCCCGGTCCGGGATGGGAGAACCTTTTGGCGGGTGCGGTTGGATCGGCGCAGAGGCGGCATGGTTCAGGCAACAGTTGAGTAATGTTCTCCGCCATCCGCTGTCATCCTGCCATGACCCCACGCCCGCATCACACAACCAGAGCTATAAAGTCACCGGCAAGCCCTGGCTGTCGCCGAGACCACGCCAATCGCAGCCACCATGCGTCCGATAGCACGAAATATTCTCGCCGGGCTCATACTTCTCCTCAGCGCCGCTCTTGGAGCGCAGGCCAGCGACATCTACATCCCCTCCTCGCTGCGCTCGCTCCCGACGGATGAGCCCAAGACCGTCCTCATTCTCTCCCTTCCAGCCACGGGCCACGCAAACCCGCTTGTGATCTTGGCCGCCGAGCTCGCAAAGCGCGGACACCATGTCACCTTCATCACGGCGGCCAGCTACACTGTTCCGGAATATGCGCGCAACACCAGTATCGAATTCCGTCTCTTCCCCGACGAGCGCGACTTTGCCCAGGCGCTGATCGGCATTGCATCAAGAGCCGGACACGGATCGACCCAGCTCGAGAAGATCCTCAGCCTTGCCCGGCACTGGAGCAGCTTTACGGCCTTGCAGAAGCTCTTTCTTGGAGATCTGCTCGCGAACAGCCTCGAGGTGATGAAGGACAGACGCCCCGATGTTGTTGTTGGCGGGAAGCTGATCCAAAGGGTATGTTTGCAACAGCACGGGCTGTACATAATGCCGCTCCAGCACTACTCAATCGCTCGATTGCTCCAGCGCCCCGTCATGTTCGCGACTCCAACCCTGCTGATTGTCCGCCGTTACTCGCTTCGAAACAGACCACTTCCGCTTTGGGTCAATACTGGGACGTTCCCGTCATCTCACAGTTCATTACCAGTGCCATAGTCGAAAACCAAGCGTTTGCAGATTCATTCACTCCATCGATCATGGACGGACTCCCCGATCCGAAGCTGACTTTCCCTCAGGCCATCAAGGTGCTCATCGGTCGGATGGTCATGATGGGACTGCGCGAAAGCCTCACGTTCCAGCACCTGAACATTATAGACTCGATCGACGATAGCCACCCGGAATACCACTTGAAGGAGCGAGTCAATGCCCACCCAGCTCAGCCTGCCATCGATCTGGTCTCGAGCGAATGGGGATATGAGCCCATCACGCTGAGGACCGCAGCGACTCGCATGGGTGGCATGTGGGTGCCCTCGGGCCAAGACCTGCGCACTCAGCATCCATCGGTGCTCGAGTGGCTCGAGTCTGCTTCCCGTCCTGTCGTGTACACCTCGACCGGCACCATGGTTATGCCTTCCAATGCGACGCTGCTCGCCATGTTCGAGGCCTTCAATTCCACGACCGAGTACCAGACCCTGTGGTCACTCAAGAAAGTCTCCCATGCCAACTTGCTCCGGTTGCTCGGTGACACGCAGTGGCCCAGCCATATCCGAGTCGAGCATTTTGTTCCCCAGATGGCGGTCCTGGCCCACCCGTCCGTCAAGGTCTTCTTCACTCACGGCGGATTCAGTAGCGTCGTCGAGGGTATCTGGAACGGCAAGCCGATGCTGGGTGTCCCGTATCACGGCAAGTACCGCAGGAGCCGAGAGTGGTACTCTAGCAAAACTGGGACGACACAGCCAGTCGATGTTCGCGCAGTGGGCGGGCTGGGAAGGAGTGGTCCAGAACCATGGCGAAGTCGTGTCGGCAATACACGATGCATCAGGAGGATCGATACCGATAGTGGCTGCTACTGAGCTTGGTTGGGGATCGGACAGAATGATCGCGCCGATCCGACCATGTCGAGTGCTTTTGCGTCACTAACACCCATTCCGTCGCCTCAACGTCCCCCAGGCGATCAGCCCTACAACATTGCCTATATCGCTCGATTGAAGGCCGGTCTCTTTCTCGACAAGGCCGTGCTGGCATCGGAGGACCGGGAGCGCTCGCGCACCGAGATCCAGACCAAGCTCCAGACGCTTCTCCGCGACCCGTCCTATGCCAAGAACATCCTCCCGCTGCAGCGTCTCGCCCAGGCCGGCGGCGGGGTCATCAAAGGGGCCAACATCGTCGAGGAAACCATTGCGATGGGCAGCACCGAGCATCTGCGATATGCAGACAACACACGCGTCATAGCCTCAGCCTATATGTTTTTGGCGATCCTGCTCCTCGGGGCAGTTGCGTTGTCCATGTGGGGCATCGCCGTGGCTGCCCGCAGCCTCTGGAGACGTCTTAGCAAGAAGCAAAAGGCCGAGTAGCGATCTTGTGTCTGTGATGTTGCCCGCGACGAGCTGGTTGGCAGGGCCATTGCCCGAACATGCTCCCGAGTCCCTCCTCCACCCTCCCCCCCCCAGACAATCACCAACAAAGTTGGCCGAGCAGGACGTGGTTCCGTGGCCTGTCGCCCCACGACCAGGACCACGACCAGGACCACGACCAGGACCACGACCAGGACCGCGGGCTTACAAGGTGCCGGCCACGCGAGTGCCCGCTGTCGCCTCTTTCAGGACGGGTGTGGTGCTGTGTGGAAACGCTGGTCCAGGCGACTGCATGCGCCAGGCCGGAGCTCCTGTGCGAGGACCGTTTCCAATTTTGCCTGGGGCAGCGTCACGCTTTCGGGGCGAACAAGCCGACAGAGCAACAGAGGCCGTCAGACAGACAGCGCGCCAACAAGGCTTACCAGCAAGGGAGCGTGATACATCCGTTGCTCGTAGTCGCCCACGAGGTGTGTCAGCGCCGTCCGGGAAAGCTGCGACCAAAGGCTCCTCTGCCGCCCCTCACGGCTGTTGCTCGCCTTGGACCTGCTCTGTCTCCATCGCATCTGCCTCCTCATCCCGCAGCCTGCCGACATGGTCTTCAAGGCTCTCTCCTGCTGCTTCGGGGGGTCCGCGGGCTCAGCATCTGTCCGCGAGGCGCCCGAGGATGCCTCCTCTGTCGTCGTCCCCCAGGCACCATCAACCCAGCCCAACTTTGTGCCAACGATGGACCTGTTCGACCCGTGGGTGCACCCTGTCGAAGCAATCATCAAGACGGCCCAGGAAGAGCCCAATGCGCTCGCCATCTTGACCCTCGAGAACGGCGTGCTCGAGCGATACACTTACCTTCAGTTGTGGCAGCGGGCATACTCGATTGCCCAGGGCCTCAAGGCTCTGCCCGGATGGGACGACGAAGACCACGAAGTCGTTGCCCTCTACTGCGAGGCCGAGTCGCACTGGGCGTTCTACTCGATGGCCATCTGGATGCTCGGAAAGTAAGCGGCTCGTGTGCGGTATCGCCAACAGCAATCAGCATGTTCCTGAGTTGACATCTGACCAACAGCCTTTGGTTCCGGCCTTCAGGAGAGTCATCAACCTTGGTCTCAACTGGCCTTCGGCGGTTCGCAAAGCTCTATCCGAGCGGTGGGTTGCCTGCTGCTAATTTCATGGGGCCGCATATGCCGGTCTGTGGTGCGGTGCGGTGCGATGCAGTCGGTGCAGTCGGTGCAGTGCAGTCCGTGGTGCCACTCTGCGGTACCGAACCCGGCCGTCACCCAAGCCGCTGCAGTTGCCTGTTGCTTACTGTCGCTCCCATTGCCGTCGCTTGGGCAGACTCAAGATGAAGTTCGTCCTCTATCACTACGTCAAGCCCGGCCGCGTTGCTGGCCTTGAGGCCATCGACGCTGGCAACCTCCCGCAGCTGGCCGACATTCCGTCGCCGTCTATCAGCGTGTGTCAGCCTCTGGACGACTACATTGCCTATATGAGCACCTCCGGCACCACAGGTACGGTTCTGCTGCATTTCATGTCTGCAGCACTCGAGCTTCGTGTACTCACTCGCTCCATTGTACACGATCCTCTCACAGGTGTGCCCAAAACGTGAGTCTCGCTCAATTCGCCCGCATCGCTCGTCTCCACTGGCTGCAGTGCACTGACATATCATGGCCTTGCAGCTACCCGGTATCCCATCGATCTATCGAACCGAGCCGTCCAAACATGGCATTCTTCAAGGGCTCGACAGGAATCTTCCAGGTAGGTGTTGCCTTCCTTGAATGGGCATTCCATGTGGCCGAGTCCAGCCCCAACACACCCGGAGCCATCGATCGTAGGCTTCCGAAATGCCAAGGACCTCATTGCCGATCACCATACACCCATGCACAGGCTCCCTCGTTTTCAATCCCGCTTTGGTGCTTTGTCATTGCTTTCAACACCAGAAGCTCGGTTTGGTTCGCCAAGCCTACACCCAACCCCATCGAAAAGTCTGAGAGTGTCATTGGACTCATGAACGAAGGCCTCGAGTTCTTCTTCTCGGTAGGTCAGCAGCCACCAGCCAAAGACACATGGCGTGCGACTCGAGCCCGGATTCCGTACTAAGGCGACCACTTTCTCCGGCAGCCCCCTTCGTTCGTCAAGATGTTCTTCCGTGTTGCTGTCTCCAAGTATCGCAACATTTCGTGGACGAAAACCAGAAAGTTGAGTCTCGGCTCAGAGCTCGTGCCGCTCTCGCTCGTCCGCCAAGCCAGAGAGCTCTGTCCAAATGCTCTGGTCCAATGCGCTTACGGATCCAGCGAGGTACGTTTGAAACAGAACAGCGATCGCCTTGTTGTTGCGTGGGCCCTGGTTAATCGCTCCGTCTATTCTCCCAGACCGGTGTCATCGGAGCGCTCTCTACCCTTGTGCTGAAGCCAACGGACCCGAATCCCAGCAAACTTGTGTACAGCATCAAGAAGCCCGGGGTCCGATGTCTCCTTCTCGACGAGGAGGGCAACCTCCTCGACCGCAGCACCTCGAGCCATGGCATCCTCGTTTTCGCTGTCGACAAGGACGATCCGATCCGTGACCACCCCAACTTTGTCAACTCTGACCCCAGCGATAAGCTGGCTCCCTTTGGCTTCCTCCCTGATGGCTCGCCTCGTGTCTGCACCATGGACTGGGTCGAGATGGCTGGAGAGAGAGAATTCACTGTGATCGGAAGGTGAGCTGGCGTTTTGAGTGAGCTGTGGCGGGGCGATGGTTTGCGAGCCATAGATTGATCAAGCTGGACATCGACTGACCCAATTGATTGCACCCGCCTTGCGTCCCAATACCACACTGGCTGCCGAATCTCACACCGCCAGATTCGGCCAGAAGATCAAGGTCAACGGTGTTTACGTCGACCTCAACGCCCTCGAGGAACTGGCCAACGAGCATATGAGCCGGATCATTTCCGATTGCACCTTTGTCCAAACCTCCGAGAAGAAGATCGTGATGCTTTACGTCCCCAGGAAGGGATCCGAGGTCTACATGACTCCCGCCGAGATTCTCCAGATGGCCCAGGATGTCTTTGCCCTCAAGAACGTCGCCAAGTTCCCGATCCACAACTGCTTCGAACTCCACGAAGTCCCCTTCAACGACTCGGGCAAGCGCGACCTCAAGAAGCTCAGGCGCATCGCCGAGAACGTGGGTCTCTATGGCAAGTCGGTCGAGTACCCCCCTCTGGACGTGGATGACTCTGCTCTGTCTCGCATCGCGATCAAAATCTCGACTCTTGGAAGTCGGATCCTTGAAGCCGAAGCGCTCGACGGCCGCAACTTCTACATTGCCGGTGTCGGTTTTGACTCGCTGAGTGTCGGTCGCCTCGCTCTTGCCATCAAGGACGAGTTTGATGTCGAGATCTCGCCGCTGATCCTGCTGTCGAACGGAATGACGCCGCTCGATGTCGCCCAGCTCGTGATCGACATCCTCGACGACAAGCCCCTCATTCCCCCGACTGTTGATCTGGCTGCCGAGGCCGCCAAGCTCGACGATGCGAGTGTGACGGCCGAGGGTCTCCCTCCGTTTGTCTATCCCAAGGAGGTCCGGGGCATTGTCCTGACCGGTGCCACTGGCTTCCTCGGCGCCTTCCTCATCTTCGAACTGGCCAACAAGTTCCCCCGCGCCAAGTTCTACTGTCTGGTTCGAGCTCACAACGAGACAATGGCATTCCTCCGTATCTTTTCCAACGCCTCGAAGCTGGTGATTGCGTCGAGAAAGCCCGGCGATCCGTGGTACGATGTGCGAGACCGATTCATTGGTCTGCGCGGCGATCTGTCGCAGGACAAGTGGGGACTCTCGGACGACCAATGGAAGGAGATCAGCGAGGAGACCGACATGATTGTCCACAACGGCGCCGAGGTCCACTGGCTCTTCAACTACGAGCGACTCAAGGGACCCAACGTCCTCGGCACGGCGACGGCCCTGCGACTGGCCACCACGCACCACCTGAAGGTACTCCACTACATCTCGACCATCGGCACGGTTCCCATAGTCAAGAACTCCAAAGAACCTCTCAAGGAGGCGATCCACTCGGCCTGGAACATCTCTGGCGGCTATTCGCAGACCAAGTGGGTCTCTGAGCAGCTGGTCAACAAGGCACGATCGAGGGGAGTGCCGGTAACGATCATTCGCCCAGCTGGTATCGTTGGCGACACTCGCTATGGAGGTAAGTTGTTGATACGGTGTGGTGGAGAGTCGGATTCGTTCCATGGCTCGGCCATGAATCGATGCTCCTTGTTTGCCTGGCGACACAGGCACACGCTAACGCACATCCGCTCCACCACCACCAGCATGCAACACCGATGACTACATCTGGCGATATGTCAAGGGATGCATCCAGCTCGGCGTTGCTCCCTCGCACGCCACTCCCGTCACCATCACTATGGATCCCGTCGACCACGTCGCCAAGGTGGTTACCGAGATTGTCGGTTCGGAGGAGGCCCTGTCCAAGTTTGTGTTCCACATCAGCGACTCGGAGCACAGGTAAGGAATGTGTGATGTGGTGTGAAGTGCGATGTGGTGTGGTGTGTTGTAGTGTGGATGGTGTATTCCGACTCTGATTACTCACTCACTCACTCAACCACTCACTCACTCACTCACTCAACCACTCACTCACTCACTCAAACACTCAACCACTCAACCACTCGCTCACTCACACTCACACTCCCACGCCAGTGTCATCTCCGAGACTAAGCTCTTCGAGATCGCCAACGCTCACGGCTGGCCTGTCCTCTTCGAGACGCGCGAGCAGTTCAAGACCCTCCTCGAGGCCAATCCGTCCATCGAGAACAACGCCCTGTTCCCGCTCATGCATATGATGATGGATATGTCCATGCAGGTCGACAACACCAACACTCGCTCGATCTACCCGACCCCCTGCCCCTCCATTACCATGGTCGCCAAGAAGAGTCTCAACTACCTGTATTTTGCACGTTTCCTGGACGAGCCCAAATTCCCGTCGAGCAGCCTCAGGGAAGAGGAGTATCCCGAAGTCCCCATCTTCAGTCGCACTGGTCGCCACTGATCGCCAAGATCACTCCAACCACCCTTGCCGCTGGACTCTTTCTCATTTGCCGGACTCGCTCATAACGAGCGGCAGCGACCCGTAGCGTCACGCTGTCGTACACTCCAAACTGGGCTTGCCCAGATCTTGCCCTTGACGATGTATTGTCTCCTCACCTCTTTCATTTCTTGCGTCAGCACCGATGCTGGCGGTGTCTCCTCCCCTTTCCAATCCACGCGTTCTTGCCCCCTCCCCATTTCGCTCGTGTCTCTCCAATTTCTTATCAGTCCCATGACCGCCTCAGCTTCTCCTCATATCCTTCGTTTCCTTTTCAGCTACTGAGCCGCTCTATCACCCAAATACAGCAAATTGATATTGACTGGACTGTCTATTGCCCCTTCGTTGGTGTGGGTGGAGCCAACGAAAGTGTCGAGTGAACCTCAGGCAAGGCAGCCGGATGCCTGACTCTTACTCTGCTTCCGAGAGGCGAATGCCGATGTACTTGAGCCGATCGTGTGTATTTGAGTCAAAGGAAAATGTCCAACAAAAGCAGAGCCAGAGTGGTCCGTTTCGCTTGGAAACACTCACGCTACCACACACCACCCCGATGTGCTTTCCTCCACAGCATCTTCGTCCAAATATTCTTGCTCGTGCTCTTCATGCGGTTCTGGCTCCTCCTGCCTCTCCGGCTCGTTGTGTGCTTCTTGCACTTCTCGCTCGTGTTCCTCCGGCTCTTCTGGTTTGGACGCTTCAGTCGGTACTGCTTTGTCTAAGCCAGCTTCCCTTGGTTCGGCTCGAGCTGCTTTGTCCATAACCGACTTGAGCTGCTGCAGCACCGCACCGACCTGCGGATGCTCCTCGCCGAGAGCGAGCTTGCGAATCGACAGTGCCTCTTGGCAACGCTCAGCCGCAAGCTGGTATTGGCCCTGCATCTCGAGAACCAATGCGAGCTCACAGAGGACCTGGGCGGTAAATGGATGCGGCTGTGTACCAAAGGCACCTGCGCACAATCTGAGAACTCGCTCAAAATGCGCACGGGCATCTTCAAGCTGTCTCTGCTGGGCAGCGATGCGGCCCTGCTGGATAGCCAATCGGGCCACACCCATGCACACCTCGGCGGCAAGCTCGCTCTCCAGGGCACCCAGTGTCTTGAGCACATCCAGCGATTCTTCGTAGTATCTGCGTGCTTCCGACTGTTGGTCTTGGTCCTCCTCAATCTTGGCCATGGTGCTCAGAAGGACAGACGCCATGAGATCTTCTGCGGCGCCGCACTCGCGCTTTATGGCGAGGGCTTGCTGGTAATAGCCCAGTGCTTTGTCAAGCTGGTGCTGTCCCTTGGCAGCGTTGCCCAGGCTCGTCAGGATGTTCACGAAGCTTGGGTGTGTCTTGGTTCCGTGGATTTTGGCGAAAATGTCAAGGGCCTCCAGAAAGCACTCCGTAGCCGAGCCAAAGTCGCCGCGGAGATTCTGCACGCTTCCGATGTTGTGGAGCGCTGTGGCCACCGAGAGATGGGTTCGGGTGCCGTGGATTGATACGTGTGTGTCCAGACATTCCTGGTAGTATTTGTATGCACCATCGAGGTCTCGTTCACCAAAGGCCGTGTTGCCCATGGCTCCGAGAACATCTGCCACGTCTGGGTGGATGCGAGTGCCAAAGGCAGCAACGTAAATGTCCAAAGCTTCTTGGTGATGTTTGAGTGCCAGGGCAGGCAGCCCTTGGGCGCTCTCAACGCTTCCGATGTTCATCAGTATCGTGGCTATATCTGGATGCTTTCGGGTTCCAAGGAGCTCGACTTTGATTGCCAGAGCCTCCTGATAGCGCGAGAGAGCCTGCTCGTATCGACCCTGAAGCTTGTCAAGGTTCCCGATGTTGTGGATGGCTTCGACCACCGAGGGATGCTGTTTCGTTCCAAAGGCCTGGTGGAGGATGTCGATGGCGTCCTCGTAGTGGCGGGATGCAGCAGCATAGTCCCCACGAGAAGTCATGATCTGCGCCATGCCCATCACAGCCGAAACGGCAGCAGGATGTGCGCGCGTTCCATGAACTTTGGTGTGAATATCGAGAGACTCTTGGAAGCACTCCGAGGCGCTCTCCCAGTGCCCCTGGGAATGCAAGATATGTCCGATGTTGCATTGCAGGTCTGCGACACTGCTGTGGATGCGGGTCCCCTGGATATTCACAACATTCTCGAGGGCCTCCTGGCTCCGGGCCAGGGCCAGGTCGAGCTGCCCTTGGCTGCGGGCGACGATTCCAAGGTTCTGAAGCGTCTCGGAGATTGACGGGTGGTTGCGGGTACCGTGGCATTTGATTTTGATTTCCAGAGCTTCTTCATAATAGGCCGTGGCTTCGGCATAGCGGCCCATATCGGAGGCTACATTTCCCAGATCGTTGAGGGTGTCGGCAACTTGAGGGTGGCTGCGTGTTCCAAGCGACTCGATCTCGATCGCGAGCACTTCTTGGAAGTGATCCATGGCTTTCTTGAGCTGCCCATGACTATAGCACAGGTTCCCAAGGCCGTGCAGGGCCGCGGCCACCGAGGGATGGCAGCGGGTGCCGTTCACGAGGAGGTACATGTCCAGAGCCTCCTGGAGATATCGCTCCGACTGCTGGAACTGTCCTTGGTTTCGCGCAACAAGCCCAATATTATTGAGCGTATCTGCGATAGTTGCGTGTCCGCTGGCTCCATAGATCTGGGTCTTGATAGAAAGAGACTCCTGGTAGAGTGTGAGTGCTTTGTCGTACTGCCCGCGGCTGAGGGCAACATTGCCCTGGCAGTGCAGGGTATCGGCAACGGCCTGGTTCGTTCGCGTGCCGAAATATCGGATCGACTTGTTCAGACTCGACGCAAAGATCCGATCCGCTCGTCCATAGAACCCCATTGCGTACGCCAGCTCTCCCACGCGCCGCTCGATATCGGCATCTTCGCTCTTGGTGTAGGCGCCTGGGCTGGCGACCGAAGCGTACTGCTCAAGATGGCGAGCAAGGGCAAAGGAGCGCTGGTCAAAAGGCTTCTTGATCAGCTCGAGGAGCGTGCGGCCGACTGTGTCTTGGATCTCTTGGAAGGACAGGCTGGGGTGACTTTGAATGTATCGCCAGGCAACCAACTGGATCAGAGAATGCGTGCTGTAGCTATCGTCGGACTCGCGGCGCAACAGCCCGCTTCGACACAGCAGCTGCACCAGCTTGGTGGCTGGTGTAAATCGGCCAAGGGAAGGTAAGCCACTGGGCAATCGACCGAGTCTATGCAACAGCTGCAGCTGCAGCAAAACACAGCGCGGAAGTCACTCGCAGCACGAACAAGCGAATCTCACCGCTAAAGTCGCTTGTAAGATTGGCAGAGAGCCCCTTGAGCAGATGGAGGGGGATTTCCGTTGGAGCCACTGTACTGATGGCCCCAAACAGCTTGCAGGCGGCTATGCCCGGCTTGCCTTCTCTATCTTCGAGCGAGGCGAGCGACAGTTTCACGATTGCTGTGAGCGATGCTCGGCTGCCGCTGTCGTCATCATCCTCGCCCTCCCCAAGTGCTTCGGTGAACTCGGATTCCATTTCAGCGAGCGGAGGATCGTTGCTTTCGACATAAGCAGCCAAGGCTTGGATGACTATTGGATAGCCACCAATGCGGGAGACAATATTCCCAAAGAGTTCCTTGGACCCGCTGCTCGTGACTCTCCTCGCGAGCAGCGGACAGGTCGAGAGAAGATACTGGTGCGTGATGTCTTGCGGCCACGAGGCTAGATTCAGTGGTTCCTGGACGAACTCGGGAGAGCCAAGCTTGAGAGCAGCCACCAGGTTTCCGGTCGGCAGAGTCGGGAGACGGGTGGTGATAACGACATCGCCCCCGAATCCATGGCGCTTGGAGTGCTCAAATACCGAGTTGGCGAGAGCAATATCGTCAACGTTGTCGAGGACCAGCAAATAGCCGTGGGTAGCACCCAGGAAGGCGGCTGTTTGCTCCTTGAGCTCGTCTTTGTCGACGCCAGGAAGGATCCGGCCGAAGCTCTCCATCACAGCCAATTCGGTGCTGCAGTCGACCCAGTATACATGCGAGTACTGGGGCTTGATCCCAACCGAGTCGCGAGCAAGGGTATCGAGGCTGTCCTGGTTGCAGGCCCTCAGTTTCCCCATCATGAACTGCAGAAACTGACGCGCAAGTGTCGACTTGCCCATGCCCCCCATGCCGCTGACGACGGACCGCCCAGTGAGGGTGACGGTCTTGAGCAGCTGGTCGAGGTGGTCGGTGAAGACGAGACGGGTCGAGTCTGGGAAGAACATGGCGTCGAGCGCAGCGGCTGTGGCGGGATCGACGGTGACGGGACGAAGCAGCGACAGCAGACGATAGAGTCGCCGATGAGGGCGATCAGGGCAATACCCATACATCTGGACCTGGTTCATGCGTGCCAGGACAGCGTTCAGGCGCTCAAAGTCAAGCGTCGCCGGCAGAGGCACCAGGTAAGGTCTGAATGACACGAACGAGCCCTGTCCAGCGGCAGCAATCAGATAAGTCGATGGACGACAACTGACCTGCAGGGAGCACTCTGGCCTACCTCGGTGGAGGTATCGACGCACAGCGGCAGCACAGCAGCCTTGCCGCCGTCCATCAAGTCGAGGGATTTGTCAATCTCCAATACGACGTTATCCTCCTGCTTCGCCTCGATCTTGTTCTTCATGATTTGCATCGAGCCCTTGCTGACAAGCAGGAGAATGACCGAGCTGTGCGGGAGGGCTCCGAGGAACCCTTCGCGCCAGCTGCGGGCATCGCCCAGACAGTCCACGTCATGGAAAACAGAAACAGACTGTCCGAAGCGGCGCTTGGAGATGCGCACGAGCAAATTCTTGAGGGCATTGACAGTTTCGGAGTCGGTGGCCACGCGGTACGATAGAAAGAAATCATGGCGCTTGCCATGTGCATCGCAAACGTAAGCGCTCTCGGACGGCATGGTACCATTCGGAGGATCGAGAAGCAAGGGCCGAGGGCAGAGGTTGGCTGGCTTGGCCGGGGTCTATTTGTAGGGGGGATTTGCGTTTTGCTCCCTCCCCCCTCGAGCCTGGCAGATACGCCACTGCGAGGTGGCTTTAGGGCCAAGAGCCGTGTTTGGGGCACAGAAACAGAGGCACATTCCAAATCGGACCAGTTCGGCGCTGCAGAAGTTTTGCCTGATCCGGGAGTGGGGATTGGTCTGTGGTGGGTACTCGCCGAGAAGCATCCGCAGTTTGATTCCCCCGTCTCCGCCAACGACCTGCTCATTCTTGGACGAATCGCATTGCAAAGAAAGCTGCAAAATCACAGCCCGTTCAAAAGGCAAGGAGTGCACAGTCTCGAGATGCTACATGCGTTCAAGAGATGAAACGGGGTGGCTGCAGCGGTGGTTGACATGGGCAAAAGGAAGAGGCAGAACATGGAAAAAAGAGCGAGTGCATGGTCCGGGAATCGAACCCGGGTCTGCCGCGTGGCAGGCGGCAATTCTACCACTGGACCAACCATGCTGAATAAAGACCGATCTTGCCTCGGCCGTCGTGACCCAGTGGTCGTCCGCTGTTGTCGTCGCTGTTGTCGCCGCTGTTGTTGTTGCGTCCATGGTTGTATCCGTCGTCGCATCCATTGCATTTGCCATTGGCACTGTCGCTGCCGCTGCCGCTGGTCCCTCCAGCGCCACCTTGGTGCTCGTTTCTTGGCAGCCGCCCATGGCAGCGCCGCCACCTCTGTGCGAACCTCGAGTCTTTGCTGTGGCGCCAACCAAACGAGGCTGCCAAGACCGTCAGCCCACCAGCCCAGCGACAAAGCCTCAGCCTGGCCCAGGGTCCCGCGTTGGATGGTCCACCCCCGAGCATTATTGGCTGTCCCCGATTCTGCTTGCTCATCTCTTTTCCAGGCTCATGCCCCGATAAATTCGAGCATTCTCCCCCCCCTTCTCTCGTCGCCCCGCCTGCCGTATCCCGCTGTCGTTGCTCATCTCCCTGCCGCAATGAAGTTCTCTGTCTTGTCGGTCTTGTCTGTCCTCAGCTTTGTACAAACCGGAGTGCTCGCCGATCCAACCCTCAGCTATCTCCCAGTGGTATGTCTGTCAGCAAACCTGGTCTGGGCCGCCAGTCCCATCTCCTGCTGTTGGGTGGCCCCTCGGCTCATTCCCCGCCTTCGTGACTTCGCCAGAACACAGTCTACTCGTTCCCATATGCCTCGAGCGTCAATATCAACACCCCAAGTTCATCCATCAAGACGCTCTTTCTCGCGATACATGGTTGGTTGTTGGCTGGCCAAGAGCCGTCCTGTCCTGTCTCGTGTGTCCCCTGGACCTGAGCGACTCTCACATCCGGCGCACCCGAGCCCCCTTTGGCCCGATGCTGACCGCCGCTCACCCCTCGCACCGTCCACTCCCCAACCCAATAGGAATTGCCGGCGATGTCGAGACCACATTCAACAACATGGTTTCCCTGACTTCATACGACTCATCCATCGCCGTCATCGCCCCATACTTTGCTTGTGATGACTCCATTCCCGTCCAGCCCAAAACGCTGATGTTCGACTGCAATGGCTGGCAGCAAGGCACCCCCAGCACCCAACTGTCGTCGATATATTCCTTCACCGTGGTTGACCGCCTACTCCAGACAGCAAGGTCCAGCTTCTCCAACCTGGGTCAGATCTATATCGTCGGCAACTCGGCTGGCGGTCAGTTTGTGCAGCGCTACCTGGGCTCCTCGACCGTTGCCCTGTCGTCCAAGCTCAACACAGCCGTCAGCTTTGTTATCAGTGCCCCAGGCAGCTACCTCTACCTCGACAACCACAGGGTCGCCAGTAAAATGTCCTTCAAGGCCATATCATCGGCCTGCCAGCCCTCGAGCTGCACCCTCAGCAACAGCGACTTTGATAGCAACTATGGCTCGAGCGCCTCTTGTTCCAGCTACAACTCGGACAAGTATGGGCTGGACGGCCTGCAACTCCAGAGTCCTCCAACATACATGTCGCAGTTCTCAGGACCGTCGATTGTTTCGCAGTACCTGAGCCAAAAGACCACTTATATGGTTGGGGATCAGGATGTGTCGACGTCGTCTGTGCTGGACAGCTCATGCGCGGCCGTTGCGCAGGGCCAGAACCGGCTGCAGCGCGCTCTGGTCTTCAACCGGTACATCAAGCTATTCTTCCCCCAGGCCTCGTCCCAGCTCTATGTGGTTTCCGGATGCTCCCACGACGAGGTCTGCGTCTTCCGGTCGCGCGAGTTTGCAGCCTCAACCAATCTCAACTTTCTCAATCTGCCGTCCACGGCCAACTCGTGGGGTGCGCCGAGTGCACTGGGCCAGAGCCTGCTGTCTGTGCTGTTCTGCACCGTTGCTGCTCTCTTCTGGATGGCCGTTGTATAGAGCGGCGAGTATCCTCACACGATGCTAGTTTGACCATATTCCCTCGTTTATGTGGGCACATCCGACAGCAGGCAGGGCAGGTGCGGGTTCTCGACCTTGTCTCCCGCTGTCGCCTCCACAATACATGCGCTCTACCTGGCGCTGATTCTCTGATACTGCGAGGACATCCTGCTTCCAAAGCGATCCCGGGTGTACTCTTGGGCTGGGTGGGTTCGTGAGCCATGACAATGCGGATCCAGCCGGCTCGATCCGCGCTCGATCAGGCGACTCTCGCATCGTCCTGCCTTCGTCCGGACTGGCTCTCCTGGTCGTCATCGTCGCCATCGCCGTCGTCACCGACAACCAGCCCTTCCCCGCCGTGTGGTTTCCAAGATGCCCTGCCCAGAGACCATCGTAAGCCTCGACGCATAGGCTCCGAGGACGCACCGATGGTCTGCCGGATCCCGGAGGACACATCGGTGTCTGGCTGATCATGCGCATCCCTGAACCTCGTCTCTCCCGACTCCCAACCCTTCTGCGGCGTATGCCCACCCCATTACCTGCTTCTGTGTCCTAGATATTCTGCCTGGACACCTCGGCCGAAGTCCAGACTGGTCATTTCAATCAAATGTGAGGCACATAGTGTGGCTCGATTGCATTCGTGGAGCGACACCGACCCCTTGATCGATATGCAGGAAGGAGGTCGACGCCATCCAGTATCCCAGCGACGATGCAGCATGTTCTGATCCATGTCCCACAGGACCTATTGGGAGGCTATCCGAGAGGACCTGATGATGTTTGTGCATCAAAAGCACTCCTTCAGTCCAAACCACCAGGCAAGTTCTTTGGCTTGGCTCGCCCTTGCGATACGGCATCCAAACCCCGAGTCCGCTCGCCTTTCGCTCTCATTCAGCTTGGAGGCGACGCCACTCCGTCCCTCTGCACACATACTCATACTCATACTCATGTCTATATTCATGCTCATGCCTGTGTCTCTTTCCGTGTTCCTCCATTTCTCGATCAGTTCGGTATCCTCAATCTCGCTCTGGAGGTGTTCTGGGTAAGGTCCGCAATGTAGCCTGCCTCTTCAGTCTATCTCCAGTATATCTCCAGTCTATCCCCAGTCTATCCCCAGTCTATCCCCAGTCTATCCCCAGTCTATCCCCAAGAGCTCCCGGCACCCATCCTCGAGGCCTCCTGGCAGTAGAGCCAGGATATCAAGTGGCGCGGTAAGCAAAAGTCCAGAAATGGGGCATTAACTAGTACTCTTGCTATCACCAGGAACTCCATCCCACCACGGATATCGAGAAATTCAATCAGGCGATGCAGCTATTACGGCCGTTTCCGGAGAGAATCGCCCACTGCGGTGAGTCCGGGTGGCGTGGATGTTGCGCATCTCTCTGTTCCCACTTTCTGGCACTCGTATTGTATCGTCCTCCCCCAAATGCATGTCATTAAATATACTGCCCGCTTCTTCTACTCCCTCCGGGCTGCCATGGCTGGATCCTCAAGACCTTAGCTCGTGTATTACCTCCGTGTAAGTCTCTGGCAAACACGAGGGACTCGATGCGGATCGAGCCTCATAACTCTAGATCTCCGTCAACTACGGACATGGCCCGCGACTCGAGACTTGTTCCCGCCCTGACGGTCTCGCACGACACAGGAAAGATCATATCCCCAAGACTTCACAGGAAGGAATCCTTCGTATCATCGTTGTCTATGCCAGATCGAAAGCACCGACACTTGAAAGCCTGGAACAGGTAGGCACGACCGACCTGACGATGACCATGACGACAATGACGGCGATGGAGCCCGGAATATGGAGCTACGGTACCGTTCGGATACAATTGAACTCACCAGCTTTGCTTTCTCTTGGATGCCATTTCCTATCGTCGGAGCAGTCTCCAGCGATTCAGAAATATGACAATGTTTTTGTCGACTAGTGAGTCTGTCAGAGCCATGCAGAGTTCTAGCAGAGGATGTGAAGGATATCCACGGCCTCTTGCCTGGCAAACCGCACCTGTACTCACACAGGTCCATCCTCAGTCTGATTTTGTGCAGCGATATAAATGACCCTGAGGTAACTGTAAGTACTTTTCATCCGCCGCACTTGTCCCGTTTGTTTTGGATCGACGCTTGAGCTCGAGGACTAGGCACCGCAACTCAGTATCAATCCCAAAGTCCGGACAGAGCATCGCTCGCGATCCGCATCTGCTCCGTTTGCCGGCCTGGATGCTTTTCGTGGACACCGCGTGATTTACAGCTTCCAGCCGATCAGCGGCTCCAACGATAGAGTCACCCCTGTTGATATCGATCATCCGCTCCCCTCCATTTGATGCCACGTAGTCCATCGACCTGGCTCTCAATAGTTTACACAACCACTGGTCGTCTCGCACCGGAGAAGGGTACTGCTTCACAGCCTCAAAGCGCACGTAAGTTGTCCGATCTCGCTCCGAACAATCTCCGCGATGCTTCTGCCTTTGTCAGCCGAATTGACTGCCGCCGGCCCTTTCACAACGGATACCAACGTCGCTATGGGTCTGCTTTCGCCCAATTCCGGCGTGCGACCACCCCTGACTCTACTATCTGCGACACATTCCCCTATCCAGGCAAGCTCAATGGCGAGTGATTTCGCTGCTGGCCCATCCTGACCAGCGGCCAAAGGACCAGCTCAGTGACTAGCTTGGTAGTCGCGGAGGCAGCACATCCGACGGCCAGGGCGAGGTGATAGCGGGATTGAGCAGCCACACGGCAGGATTTATGGACAAAGTCTTCCCCTCCCGCCGATGGCGATATCATACCCCCCCCCAACAGCCAATGAACACGATCTTGTTAACGAAGGAGCGAGACGGGGCATATGAGACACAAGACAAGAGTCGAGCCAGCTGGACATCGGGCCTGGCCGATGCTTGGAGCCGGGATATCCGCACCCAGGCTTCACCGCTCGTGTACAGCCTAGCATAGAGCACCAAATACGGACGTTCATAGGTACAGAATATTCCAAACCAAAAGCCTGAATTTGCTCTGAAACACAGCCCACAGGCGCGGGCACGACGGCGCCACTTGAGAGCAACTGGAGCGTTACTTCAGCGTTACTTCAGCGTTACTTCAGCGTTACTTCAGCGTTACTTCAGCGTTACTTCAGCGCCACGATGGTAAAGTATCCGTTTCGGAAGACAGAGTCGGCGCGAGGCTGCCGGCTGAGGGCCTCCAGTTGTCGTTCACGGAAGGCTCGCATGGCTTTCTGGCGATCAATTTCATGCACCAAGAAAGCGCACGATACGATCACTGTCTGGTCGTAGGAAACGAGCTGATCCAGAGTGAAGGCTCCGCTGATGTGATCAGAGCCGTCTTCCGTGAGGACGTACTTGCCCACAACATGCTTAGCCGGGTACTTGAGCAGAGCGTATTCGTTCCGCTTGACCGGCATCCAGCAATACTCGTCCCCCTGGAAGCCCTGGAACTTGTATTTGAGTCGGACAAAGCCGGTCCGGTTGAACCTGGACCGGAGGTAGCTGTTGTTGAGGTCGCGGATGTCAAAGTCTCTGTGGTGGGAATGTTGACCAAAACAAAGAGTTGGTGATGTGGACGGAGCTTCAGAAAGTCACAGCGCTGCCTTCATGAATGACTTACAGATCGTGCGGCAGTCGGAGCATCGACAGCAGATTTGGGCCGTTCTCAGCACCGCTGGCCAGAACAATCTCCTGGCAATCATAGCTTCGTCTCTGTGGATGCCATGGCAGGGAGGCGAGAGGAGTCAGCAGCGCACGCCGTCTGGGTCACAACCCGACAAGACCACCTCGACCAACTCTTGCACTTCACTGCAATCGTAGCCAGGCCAGTCCGTGGGCTCAGAGATGCAGTAGCCCATCGACCACTCCTGCGGAGAATATCCAGCCGCCCCTCAGATACATACCACCAAATCGGCGGCACTAGATATGGGCGTCTCCTCAGGGTAGCGGATCGTATAGACAACATCGCCGGCCGCGGCTGTCGACAACCCAACTGAGGAGACCTGCGTCCAGTCCTTGTGTCGGCTGTACTGAAACACCAGCTGGCCGTCGCCGGCATTGCCAAAGCCAAAGTAGTCGGGTGGCGTCTCATTCAGATACTCCTCAGAGACTGGGCCGAGCGAGTCCACGATGACGAAATCGTATGACGGAGGGAGCAGCACCGTTGTTGTTTCTGCGTCTGCCGCCGCTGATTCCGTTGCTGTCGCTGTCGCTGTCGCTGTTGCTGTCGCTGTCGCTGTCGCTGTTGCTGTCGCTGATTCTGTCGCTGTTGCTGCCGAAGACGACGAGCCAGGGATGGACTCGTATGCAGGCGGCTGGGACGGAGCAGGCTCGGGTTCGGAAGGATCGACCAGCATCGCCGGTTCGGGAGGAGACGAGGGCGGAGAGGGCAGAGACGAGTCTGGCGACCGCAGCGACGAGCGCGATGTCGATTGTCCAAGCAGACGAGAGGACGAGCCCAGGTACTGGATCAACTGTGGAGTTCTGAGCGATGCAAAACATGGCTGGTGTGAGCGGTGTGCGGTTGGAGACAGGGAACCAGAATCGAGCAGGGTGCCTGCGAAATGGCCAGGACTGGGAAACTCACCGAAGCATGCTGCGAAGTGAGCTGAAGGGCAGGCAAAGAGCCGGGGAAGGCGGTTATAGGAGGGGGGGGTGTCTGGGATGAGAGAGAGACAGGCAAGGAGCCGGGAGCGCCAGGGACACAAGGCAGAACGCAGGAGCAGCGGAAGATTCGGGAGCGGTAAAACAGCGTCGGGGACGGCGGGACGGAGGGAGCGAGCGAGGGAGGGAAGGGATCGAGAAGGCAGGAAGACGGAAGATGGGATGGGATGGGATGGGACGGTAGATGGGATGGAGGATGGAATGGAGGGTGGAGCGGATGGGCAAGATGGAGGGTGGGAGACGGAAGACCGACGGGAGGGCCAGACGGAACAGACAAGGCGGATGGAAGGAAGGGCGCATGTTGGCGCTGTTCTTCACCGCGGCGCCGGTCATGGGGACCACGAAAAGCCCAGCACATCAGCTTTTCAGCGAATACATTTTGAAACGAAGCACCTTTACACGTGGATCGGGTGATGTCGATTGATCTGGCTGAACGGCTTTGATCGGTACTCAAACCAGCGATATTGCTCGTTGCCCTGCGTCTTCCTCCCTCATCCCAGGTATACCCCATTTTTCTCAACACGATGTATATTCAAGAAGCAATGGTGAGAACCACAGCTGCAAAGAACTCCAGGCCGAGACCGTGCGGTCGACCACTGGCGAGGTATGCGGCCTCGTTCCGCAGCAAGCAAGGGACGGATCTCATCCCGGTCGAGGCTGGCTGGCTGGCTGGCTGGCTGGCTACTCCTCGTCAAGTTGCTCGTAGTAGAACCGGCGGCTGCGTCCAAGAACGCTTCTGCGGACCAAGAGCGCATCCTGGACCGAGGTTGCTCCGATGCTTGCCAGGAGGACATAGACAGCCTGAGGGCAGCGGATGGCAGGGCATCAGCAACTCGAAGCAACGGCGCCGAATGATAAGGCGAGCCCGCATCAGACGGCAACGAGACGGCAGCCAGCATCGGTCGAGACCCAGCCCCACATCATTGCCCTGGCACCACCTGCACCGGCCGACCAGCAGTCCTGTCGCAGCCAGCTTACCGTCACAACGTTACCCAGAAAGACGAGCAGGATTAGTGTCGGAATCGCCATCCACAGGTTGTTTCGCTCGCGGATCCAGATGTACATGGCCGTGAACAAGACGCCTGAGAGCTGCAGGGCAAACAGCAGCAGCGAGGACGGATGCGTCCGGATGAAGCCCCAGCCGACCGAGATCGACTCCGTGGCCACGGCATAGCTGCAGACCCCGGTGAAGACAACGGCCAAGAGTCCGGCGCTCCATCGCAGCAGCACCGTGCCGGGCCGGTTGGGCGAGGTGGCCGTGCCCGCTGCGAACGGCACAATGGCCTCGGCGACGGTGGAATGCAGAGCCAGACGAGCGATGCCGCGGATCAGCAGCACCGGGGTGCCCAGCAGCAGCTCCAGGATGCACCAGAGTGTTCCTGTCCAGGGTGTCGGGCCAAGACAGACAAGATAGGGCAGAACCAGACTCATTCCGCTGCAGAGCGAGGGCGACAGCAATGTGTTAGTCGAGAAGCGCACCGACCGTCGCCAGCAAGCAGTCGCTGATGTCGCTAATGTCGCTGATGGTCAGCGCGAAGGGCCGACGACAGTCGCCAGCAAGCCCAAGGCAAGTCCAAGGCAAGACTAGAGCCGCTGCGGCGATGGCTATCATTGATACCGCGATGGAAAGGCACATCCAGCACTCATACGATCACCCACGTAATGTAGTCGGCCAGAGTACAGAGACTCCAGACGTTGCTGACGATCAGCGAGATTTCGTTCGGCAGGCCAGTCCCATTCTTCAGGGCCGAGGTGGCAAACGGGAACAGCGCAAACAGGGTCGCGGAGAGCACCGCGGCCGTCAGCAGACGAAGAGCCCGCGAGGTTGGCTGGAGATCCATTGCTAGTGCAGGAGGCGGTTTGGGCGATGGAGGGATGGTCGGTGAGCGGGTTGTTTGAGGCCCGTTGGATGCAGCGGTGGTTTTGAGGGCGGCGAGATGGAGACGAAGGATTGGCAGCGCGGTCGCTCGGCGGAGAAACCGCCTATGCAAGCAGACGGACAGCGATCAAGCACCATGCTGCCGTTGCGCTCTGCCGCTGCCGGTTCGGGTCGGTGGGCATTGGAAATGTCTATTCGGGAAAGCATCCACGGGTCCGAGGCAGCCCGGATGTTCCGTTTCCCCGAGCACACCACAAGCAAGTTCGGGGCTCCTGTTGGGATCTCATGGCTGCTGCTCGCCAGAGCCAGAGGACGTCTTGTCTGCATGGGAATGCTTGGAGCACGACGAGGCCCCGAGGGTCTCGAGCGACTTGAACGACACTTCGGCCGAGCCCCTCGGGAGCGGTTTGGGCTGCGAGGGGTCTTCCTTCCAGCCAATCTGCAGCATGGGATCGGCCCGCATCAGAGTCCGCAGCATTCCTCCCGCCGATGAAGGGCCCAGCGGAATCCGGGCAGCCCGCATTCATGGGGGCCAGAGTTGCGGCGGCGTTGTTCCGTGATGCAGGATCAGCTCAACTGAGTGCTCTCGACTCACCATGTAGATAACCTGTAGGTTGCATGGGTCGGGTGGAGTGGCCCGTCAGTGCTGCAGTCTCCGCACCACGATCGTCTCTCAAGAATGCCGCTACTCGGACCTCGGGTCAGCATGCTGGCATACCTGGAAGGTCGCTGGGACAGCCCCATCCTGATCTCCATAGACAGACCTGTAGATGGCCGAGGCAGCCGCGAGCGTGTCTTTGCCAAGATGGTGTCTACTCATCCAGCAGAACAGAGCGCCGGGTTGATCAACATCGTTAGCAGCGGCCCTGACACGATACTGCCAGGGTCGGGCGAGCCACGAAAACGATACATCTCGAAGACTTGCAACTCGACACGGGAGCAGTCACATCCTGCAGAATCCATCAACAGACCTGGCCAACAGAGCGCTGCTCTCGCCCATGGTCTGAAGGTCCTCGATGAGCTCAAACATCGATGGGTAGTTGATCACAATCTCGTCAATGTCGACTGTATCGGACAGGCGCTGGGCCGGGTTAGTGCGTGCACGCCGCTGCTGTCGGTGGTCTCCACTGTCGACAGCTATTCTCCGTCGCATCAAGGTCTCCCATGGGCTTTGGTGGCAGGGACGGCAATTGAACCACCCTATCTGCATCGTCTGAAGGCAGCAGCCGCACCTGTTGTCAGCACCAAACCGGCTCGGGAAAGAAGACTGCCAATGTCCCGCACCGTAGCCATGGGTGAGACATGGGGCGAAATGCCGCCGACTCGCTCGATTTCGGCAAGTTGCAGGGATGTCCTGGATCATAACAGAGTGTGCCATATTAGTTCATGGATGCGCTCGTCGATGGTCGATACCGTTGACTGGGCCATCTCGTCTACTGATCTCATCTGTCGCTTTCGTTGACTGGGAAGGGGGCCGCACCTGAGTTCGTAGAGTGTGTCTTCGCCAAAGATGGCTCCGATAAAGACACCGTCCGGCTTGAGCGATCGGCGGATCTGGATCAGGCTGCCGGGCAGGTCATTCACCCAGTGGAGCGAGAGACTACTCAGGATGCACTCGACCGAGTTTTCTTCGAAGGGCAGCAGCTCTTCATCGACAATCTGACGCTTGATGGTCACTGCAGCAACATCATCCCGTCCGCCAGTGATCCGAATCGTTAGCGAACGTGTCCGTCTGGCCAAACCCATGATTGCTTCCGCCGCTTCAAGATCGAGGGCATCGGGTCTGTTACTGCGTTTAGTCGCCCTGCTAGGCTCGCGAGGGTAGCGAGCCGTTCTGAGTGTTTGACCCACCTTCCCGCTCGGCGTCCAAATCCTGATCACGATAGAGTAGTTTTTCTGTGGTGGGATGAGGAGAGCAGGGCGATCAGAATGTGACAGACACGAAGGGAGATGGCAGCACCATCCATAGCAAGAAATGTGTCGCTACTGCTGGCCAGTCCTGCTGCGAATGCAGTTGTCGAGCTGCCATTGATCCAATCGCCATGCTGGCGCTGTCGATCCGCAGTCGATGGCAAGAGACTCACCCGACATGTCCGTCATAATCACTTCCTCGGTCATGTCAGACTCGAGATGCTTGACGATGTGGCCTGCTCCCGAGCCCAAGTCGACAATGGATTTGTAGTTCCGCTTGATGTCCTGCAAGACAAGTCGCAGGATCAGGGTCGGCACTATAGCCAGATCATCTGCCCAAAGATGCTCGCCATTCACACCAGCAGGGCTTCAGGCACTTCCAACATGGGGCCATGTCTTGAAGGCCGGTCTGATCAAAGTTGTCCGGGTCCGCAGCCGACACAGAGACCAAGGGAGGAGCGAGCAGGCGGCGATTGGGCCTGTGCAGGATCACATACCAACAGTCGATCGACGACTCTGGCAGCGACCTCGTCCTTGAGATAGTCGACTGTCCGGGCATCCTTGGCAACGGCTGATCGGTCCCGCTGGAGCTTCTTGACTGAGCGATCAAACACCATCTGCGTGGACGGTGCCGACGCAACCGAAGACATCAGCCGACATGACGGCCGAAGGGCAGCGATCGTCCAGGCGAGCGAGGCAGTGTGCAGCGGCCCTGTGCGTAGCGCAGGTTGGGTCCGCAGGAAGGGGAGAGCCTTGGCAAGCATCGTTGGCAGCGAGATCAGGACGATGGGCGGGCGCTCAGGTATCGGCCGATGCGCGGATTTGCCTTCTCGCTTGTTGCGTGCCGCTGTTGCTCGCTCGTCCAAATGGCCATATCGGCGAGACATGCATGATCGGAATCGTCCCCAGCACGCATGGGCGCTGCTTGGTACTGGCTGCATGCATCTTCTCTGTAGGGCCGGTGCTCGGCAACGCAATGAGGGCGGTGTCAGCCGTTGGATCGTCACCCCCTGCCCGATGGCTCTGCTCCGTCTCCATCGCGGTCGCATCCAGGCCCCGCGGCCATATCACATAGCCGCTCATTGATATCGAGTTGGGCCGGTGGTCTGCGGACACCGTTGCTCCGCATGGGACTTGTCTAGCTGGCAGCAAGCCTTCCCTGTCGCTCCCTGGGCCCAGCCAGGGCTGCTCAGACCCTCGGCTTCCTGCTGCCCGCCTGCGGTCCTGCGGTCCTGCTCTCCTCGGCGCCGTCGTCGGCTGCTTGCAGACATTTCCCTATCTTCCGGAGGTGTCGCCGTGCCGGACCCCGTTTTCTCCGAGCCAGATCCCCACCGGTCTGGTCTTGCTTTCCTCGGCCATCAGACGTCAGACGGGCAGCTTCCCTGGCTCGTTTCCTCATATCGCGCCCGCCTCATATCCGGCTCCTGCTCGCGATGCCGATTATACGCCGCCTCGCTGGCAGTCGCCACATCCGCCGACTCGGCTATTTTGCAGGCTTCGTTGCGGCCGGATGGCTCGCCGACGAGCACCTCAACTACTCGACATTTGGGCGCAATCTGAGAACCTTGTTTGTCGGGGCCCTCGTTACCCTCGACTACAAGCTCAACTTTGTTCCGGGCAAGGCCGAGAGCATCGGCAATCTGCACCAGAGAGTGGCCAACCGCGTTCTGGAGGTTTGCCAAGAGAATGGTATGTTGCGGCGGCGCTGAGGATGGGCTGGACTGCGGGCACATTGTTCGGACCGATGAGTGGACGCAGTCGCAACAGCCGCCGATAGTGCTGGTGCTGGTGCTGATGTTGCCGGTGCTTCCTTGGGCGAAGGAATGCTGAGGGGCTTGGGTCTGCTGCCCTTGCGTCGGGGAGGGGCATCTGCTCGCAGCCTTCCCTTCCAGCCCACGACGGCTCCTGATCTCGCTATATCCGCACGGCGTTTCTATTCGGGCATGTCTTGGCTTGCTCTCCGTTGGCCGTGAGGGGCCTTCCAGGCGGACTGTATATCAAGTTTGGCCAGCAGATCGCCGGGGCCGGACACATCCTTCCGCCGCAGTACTTCCACACTTTTCGTCAGCTTTACGACAATGCCCCGACGATCCCCTATAAGGTCGTCAAGAAGATCTTTGCGCAGGAATTCGACGGCAAATCCCCGCAGGAGCTGTTCTTGGAGTTTGATGTCAATCCCGTCGCCTCGGCCTCGATCGCCCAGGTTCACAAGGCCAAACTCAAGGACGGCACCCTGGTGGCCGTCAAGGTGCAAAAGCCCGAGATCCGGCACCAGATCGGCTGGGATCTGTTCACCCACCGCCTCGTCATCACCGCCTTTGAGTTTTTCTTTGACCTGCCCTTGGTGTGGACCGCCGACTACATCAAATCGCACCTCCTGCAGGAGACCGACTTTTTGAACGAGGGCCGCAACGCCGAGAAGGCAGCAAAGTACGTCAACCAGGTGCCCTCGCTGGCCCGCCACGTCTACATCCCAAAGGTGTTTTGGGAGTACTCGACGCCGCGGATTCTGGTCTGTGAATGGATCGACGGCTTCAAGTTTGACGATGTCGAGTCGATCGAGAATGCGGGGCTGTCGGTGCGCAAGATCATGACGACAACCGTCGAGGTGTTTGCGGATCAAATCTTTCGTGAGGGATTTGTGCACTGGTGAGTTTGACTCTATCGCGAGTGACTTTGCGCAAGCTCAAGCAAATGGCGAGGGAGAGGCAATGAATGATGTCGATATGAGCTTGAGTCTGCGGGAGTGCATCCGACGGAGCATGCAGTTACGTGGCGACAGATGTGATCGGGTGGAAGTGCACGGGTGCATATATAGGGGAAGTGCACGAATACATATATAGGGGGAATGTGTATGTGGGTGCAAACATGCCAGCAAGTATCGGCCCGCTCAGAGTGCTGTCGATCCAGGTGTGGGAAACGGGAACTGACGCATCTAACTTGCCTGTTGCTCTTTGGTCATATTCAGTGACCCGCATCCCGGTAACTTGATCGTGCGCAAGCACCCACAACTGCCGAACACCCACCAGATCGTGCTGCTCGACCACGGACTGTATGTGCAGGCGAGCGAGGCTTTCCGACACAACTATGCCGTCTTCTGGAAGTCCCTCTTCACCGGCGACATCGACACTGTCACCGAGATCGCCACCTCCTGGGGCATCCACGACGCCCAGATGTTTGCCTCTGCGACGCTGCAGCGACCCTGGAAGCCCGGGCAGATGCTCCACGTTGAGCAAAAGACGAGCGTCAACAACCTGTTCCAGTCTCAGCTCGAAGCCAAGAAGCGTGTCAAGCATTTTTTGAGCAACACGGAGAAGGTGCCCAAGGAGCTCATATTCGTCGGTCGCAATCTCAACATTATCCGGTAAGATGCGCCACCCATGGAGCCACTACAGGACAGAACTGCACTGGACTATTGCCGGAGCTCTGTGGTGGTGCCGCTGGGCTCACATTGCCACTTCTGCCACAGTTCCAACAACAAAGCTCTGGGCTCGCCTGTGAATCGCATTAGCATCATGGCCAACTGGGCTGGTAAGCATGTTGTCGTTGGCTGTCCTTTGGCACGGCCGATACATCGCTGCTAACACCATCGCATGTCCTCAGTCAAGAGCCTGGGCAATAACTGGTCGGTGTGGACCTCAAACTCGACGCTGAAGCCTGGCGACTCGCCCCGTGGTGCCCTGGCACGCTCGTTGCAACTTCCAGGCGTCGTCCAGGCCCGCATCAACTACTGGCGCTTCCAGTCGATGCTGTTTTTCATGTCGCTAGGGTTTTTTGCAGCAAGAGTGGTCCAGAACATCAGTTGGTGGGTCTTTGGCATCCGCTCGTCTGGATTTGAGGATCTGATCGACAGCCAGTTCAAGAGTGCCATGAAGGATCAGTTTGGTATCGAACTGGACCCGGCCGTCTTTGATGCCTGAGCTGGCTTTCAGTGGATTGACGACAGCGGTTGAACAAAGAGGCCTGATGCAGAGCATCATTCATATATGGCGATGGCTGGCAGCCAGGATGACCACAATGATCGAGATGACCAGCCGAGCAGCGGTCGAGCCGAGCCAAACAGTCGGGGCACACTGTCGTGCAGAGCAGATTGCCGCCCACGGTTCTCGCCCGCTGCCACGAAGCCGAGGTTGGGCTATGCCATAGGGCCATAGAGCCATAGATTCTCTGGGTCGCCCAGCATCTATCGCATGGCGCTGGATCGCGTCGGATCACGTTGCCATGTCGCCCGGCTCCCTCCGGTTCGAATGCGCATCCCTTGTTGCGCTGACTCAGCGGCCCTCATGACCGCCTGGCTGAATCATCGTTCCTCAGGGTGAGGGCAGAGCAGCGCCACGCTGGGCGACATGCAATGATTCACCGCCCATCATGGCCGAGCGATGCCCCATCATGGCCGTTATAAACCCCGTGGCTGCTGCCCCCAGCATCCAGTCCATCATCCGCAAAACATCACTCGAATCCCGTCTCGGCAAGAGAACTCGCCTGAACCCGCTCCTTCCTTCGCCGTTCCCAATCGCCTCCAGCACCAACACCAGCACCAACATGAACTACGCCTTCTTCAAGCGCGGCATTCCCCTGGAAGTCTACCCCATCTTTGGCATGATTTCGTGCGCCGTTGCCTGTGAGTGTCTCCATGTCTGGCATCGAGTACCCATCGTTCTCCACGGCCACACCATGGCGTCCCAATCCCGCACAACCACATGCTAAGCAGCTCTCTCTCTCTCTCGCCCTCCCTCACAGTCGGATGCTATGTCGCCCAGAAAAAGTTCCGATACGACCAGGACCTGCGGATCCGTGAAGACAAGGGCTACAACCCCCACCATTGGGCTCACCGCATCTCGGGTTTCAACTGAACGCACCCTCGAAGGTCCGATGCCATGCGTCGCAGCCGCAGCCGCAGCCGCAACCTCAACCGCAGCCTCAGACGCAGCACGAAGCATCGCAAAATGCCCAGCCTCATAAGCAGGGGGCAGGGGGCAGGGGTCGTGGCCATTTCCACTCTGTTTTTTTTTTTTTTTTGTTAGTATCCTTCTATATTAGTTGCTTCTCCCCTGACGGCTCGCTGGACGGCTTTCGTCTGACCCCATGAGTCTTTACTCCTATGAAACCGCCAACACCCGCTGTTCGTCCCTTCCTGAACCGTCGCTCTTGCCATTGGCATCCTGATTCTGGTGCTCGCCCCCGTCGCCTTGCACCACCTCCTCCCTTCCGTTGGTCCATCCTTTCGTGGCTCAATGGAGGAAAAAAAGACGACTGGGGCATTCAGACAAAGCTCTGTCTCCCGGCTGGCTGCCAGCTGTCTGTCTGGACAGCGCCTCCCCAGCAAGGACCCCGCTGCAGAGAGTCCCCTTCTCTCGCAGATCCCGCTGGGCGCTGTCTGTCTTCTTTGTACATTGTTTTTAAAATCAATCTTGTATTTCTTGGAATGCGAATCGCCCCTCCTCTCCCTCTATCCTCGATATGCAATATAGCATGTTCAGAACGAAACGAGAGAGCATATCCCGGAGTGTGTTCCTCCCACGAGACATTGATGCGGAGATACGATACTTGCATTCGGCCGCCTGGACACTGCTTTCGGAATGAGCGACATCAACAGCATTTGCCGTGCCACGGGCTTCCACGTGGGCTGCGATGCTGCGCTGCCCACGTGATCATACCAGACACGTGTCCTCGCGGCTGCTCATCCCGAATATGAATACACGCTGTAGACCAAGATGCAGCAAAAGTTGGAATCCGGCCATGGTGGGTTGACGGCATTTGGTATCGTCTTGAGCCGATTGACGGTGGTGGTGGGCAATTGGTGTGGAGGAATGACCAATTGTATCATTGTTGGAAGCTCCACTCCGATTGCGGACAAGAACCACCGCCATCTGAATCTCTCTGGTTGGAAACCTAGTCAAGCGTGGCTGTGTGTCAGCGAGATGACATGATCGTTTGGCTATCAGGCAAGACTCACCTTGACAAGATGTCTTCCCACGACTGATTGAGCGAGCGATGCGTTTCTGGATCTGAATCAAGGACGCCACTGTGAGCATTTCTGTCAGCCCAAAATGCGCTGGATTTGAGGAGAATTTTTCTTCCCCAAGGGCAGAACCAGCCATCGTCGCTATTTTCTCGCCAGATGGCTCCCAAGAGAAAGGCACCACCCAGGCGACCAAGTGGATCCAGAGCACCCATAAGAACCTTGATCTGCAGCAATGGATGAGCACCACACCAAGTCCCAAGATCCCTGGGTTGGCTCCCTTCCTGCAATACATTCACCATGTGTTCGATGGAGACATGCTGGACAAACAGCTGTACTTCAGCCTGACTCGGCGACGGCGATTCAAGCGACTCGATCTCCACAGCAAGCGACAGCGCACTGTCCACGAGATGTGCAAGCAAGTCATCGACCAGGCACCAAGGGAGACCGAAGTGGTGATTGCCTTTGGGAATGCCTCCTGGAAACAGGGGAAGGGATATGCATCCAGCCCACGGAGACTCAGGTTCGCCAAGTACTTTGAGCAGTTCATACACCACCAGAGACGACCACCAGACCGATCCGTCTCCAAGATCCGTGTGTGCTCGGTGAACGAGTTTAACACATCACAGGTGTGCTCACATTGCCGGGATGCCAAGCGACTCGAGAAGGTCGAGCATCTTGATGTCGAGAAACCACACTTTGTCCGGAGCTGTGCAAGCTGCCATACGCTGTGGGATCGAGACATCAATGCCTCACGGAACATGATCTCGGTATGCCAGTCGATCATCGCCACAGGAGATCGACCGAGTGCATTCAAGACCATGCTTCCCAAACCAACCAAAACAAAGAGATTGCCAACGAAGACAGGAGTGCAATGCCATGGCCTGCCCGCTGGGCCTACAAGTCAGTCAGCGGGCTTCAGAAGCCAGAAAGTGACTGTCCCGTTTCTTTCTGGATTGACTGTAAGTATCTCGCACTGTTCCTTGTGCATTTCGACAGTGGATGCCGGGTCGCCCATATTCTGGACAGTCCACTTCGGGGTTGCCATCCCTCTTGGGATGGTGATGGGAGGTGTTTGACTCCCTTGTGCAAAGTGTGTGTGTGTGTGTGTGTGTGTGTGTGTGTGTGTGTGTGTGCAAAGTGTGTGTGTGTGTGACGGCGAGAGGCTTCTCGCCTTCCCTCGGGGGTCTCTCGCCAGAGACTGCTCTTCTCGCCGACCGAGGTGGTTCCGAGAGCGCGTTTTTTCGTTCTCGCTCAATTTATCAACAAGCAATTTTTTTCATAGTGTATCAAAGTCGATCTGCGTTCGACAGCGGATCCTTGCTCTCGCCATCCAAGTCTCTCCCATCGCAGCATCTTGTGAGCATCCCATAAGCATCCCATAGGCATCCCATGAGCATCCCATAAGCACCCTGTGGGCATGCGCGGCGGCCGTCGCTCTGGCCTCAGACTGGCCGGACGCACTCGCATTTCTGCCCTGATTTCCATATATCTGCTGAGCTGACGCAAAGGAACCGTTGTCTGGCAGACCCGCTCCTTCCCAAGCTCGATCAAATGGCCGGCCACGCCCGAGTCCCCCTCATCAAGTTCCTTGGCCCTCGCCGCCTGCTGACCGAATGGCCTCATCAGTCTCCCCGGCCCGGCCAGCTTCCCGCTGCACCTATCCAGCCCAAACCTGCGGCTGCATCCGCGGCGGCCGCCGGCCAGCAGCGCTCGGCGACGCTTTCCACAAGCTCGCAGCTCCCTCGTCGTTTCTGGAAGCGTCCGATCTCCGAGTCCGAGATTAACGCTGTCGAGGTGAGGTCCCGTTTGTGCATGACTCTGCATGGAGCAATTGCGCCGATCTTCTCCCGTGCCTGGTGCGATCGTTGCGGATCCTGCCGATTCGCACCTGTGTCGTCAAAATGGAACATTGCTGAGGCATCTGCATTTGCTGATGCGTCTTTGCCTTGCTCATGGCAAACCCTACGTGTCTCGCATGGCGTCTCTCCCTCGCTCGATGAATCGCCCACACTCATTTGTGCCTTGATGATCCAAACCGACCTCAATCCTCGTCAACCGGGCATTTTGCAAATCGCCCTCTCGCCGTCTCTGTCGCCCCTTCACCTGTCGCAATCCTCGGCCTGTTCCGAACGATCATTTGGATTTGCAGCTTGGCGGCGCCGGCCTCGTTTACTGAAGGACCTCGCCCACCACCATCGACGAGGCTGGCTTGTTCCTCCCCTCCCCTCCCCTCGCAGGCTGAACCTGCCCTCGTTTCCGCAAATCCTTCCCCCCTGTCCAGCAGATCGGATTCATTCCCCCTCAGATTGCAGTCGGATTCCTCGAGAACCAGCTGTGTCCAGCGGGTGGCTGGCATTGCCTCTAAGATGAGGCACTTCGGTCGCTGGTCATATTCCGCTGTCCCATCCTTCGGCTTCTCTTGCTTTCACGCGCATACTTCTTCACTTCCTTTCGCCGTTTCCTCTTTCTCTTGTTTGATTTGCAGCCCGCACACTCGCCATGGCATGTCTTTGCATGCTCCCCAGCGGCCCCTTGCCTTGGCGGACCAGACTCAGATACATGCCACGACACCCCAATAAAAACTCGATGCCTTCGACCCGAGACATATCGCACAAATGGCGACACAAAATCGAGACCAAGACGCTGCATCGTATTTCCGCAGAAAGCAGCTTTGGGATCGCTGGTGGTAGCCGCCATAGCGAGCCATGCAAAAGGCGCGACCTGGCTCGGCCGACCATGAGCCGAGCAGTTTAGGGAGGCATTGGGCTTTGGGATCGACGGGTAGCGAGATTACTGAAACAATGTTTTTCTTTTGAGGGCGGGGGTGGGGCGACGATACCAAGGTGGGAGAAGAGAGCCTGCTGGGAGCGATCAGCTCTGTAATTCGGTTGGAGGGGTGGGCGAGCAAGAGTGGCTGTGGGCATGTCTAGAGAGGAGGAGGCATCTAGCAAAAGTACTGGGCGTACTTGCGGCTGGTAAACTCCTGTATAACCAGATGAACGAGAGAGCGAGACATTTGGGCTGATCAGTTTGGCCGTCGCCGTGCAGGTGGATGGACGGAGCATGCGAGGTGTCGATGGTACGCTCTCCTCCTCTGTCTACCGGTGGCCCCGGCATATGCTCGGCATGTGCAGGACCACCAAGCCAAGGATCGGACAAGGATAGATCCACGGTGACAGCGCAATAGCAGGCCGGACCCAAGGCACGTTGGACCAGAGAGACACAGCGATACTTGCATATGTTCCAAAGATCACGGCGCTCGAAGGAGCCGAGCGGGCAATGGTGATTCCGCATCCGCGATAGAAACCCTTGATGCCCTGCGCCTTGTAGACCTCGCGGGCAACCTGCAGGAAGCTCGGGTTGCCGGGCAGGGCCTGCTGTCGGCTCTTGATGACATCGGCCGGGAAGAGCGAGCCATTGAAGGCCATGCCGGCCACGGCGCCGGCGCCCATGACCTGCCATGGCGACAGGTCCTCCTTGGAGCGCACTTGCGGGTCGGTGCTGCTTGTAATCCAGTAGCGAATGATGAGCTCGTACGTGCCGAACCAAGCGGCGCCGCCGCCGGCTTCACGCAGGAAGGTGCCGAGGTGCCCCCGATAGAACCCAGCGACGCCATCATGCCGCAGTGTCTCGGCAATGACGGTGAACGGGCCCTTTTGCTTGACGGGGCTGGCTCCGGTGGCCGAATGCGCCGCAAGACCCTCGAGCTGGAGTCGACACTTGACAAGCTCGATTGGTGTGAGGATGAGCGAGATGACCGCGCCGGACATGAATCCAGCGGCCGTCAGCTGGGACAGGCTCAGCGGTGTGTCGGGGTGCGTCCCTGAGCTGTATCGGATGACTCTCTGGATGTAGTTGTAGGCGACAAAGAGACCCGAGTTCTCGATCATGGAGCCGACCAAGGGTGCCGAGAGGCCCTGTGAGCGAGCGCAAGAGACAGGACGATGGTGCGGAAACACACGGGGGCAAGGACGATCAGAGGCTGACATGGGTCAGCACAGTATGCCGCTCGAGATCCATGGCCATTCTGCCAGAGATCCATGGCCATGCCGCTCGAGATCATCGCGTCCGAGGCGGGTGCCGGACTTGCGGCAGCGGTTGGCCTGTATTTTGACATGTCTGCCGCCTGCAGGAGAGCAAGCCTCGCCGGACAAGAAAATACGGGCCGATGGCCGTGCGGTCTTCCGCCCGAGCAGCGTGGACTTACTTTGTAGAGCCCAAGGAATCCCTCGGCCTTGATGGTGCGGGCAAAGCAGTCCAGCGGGCCTTTGAAGGTGATTCCGCCAGCGGTCGGGGCATGAGGCTGGGTCTGCAGACGGACCTTGACGGTGTCGAAGGGGTACTCGACCAGCTTTCCAGTGATGCCGGCGGCCTGGAGGTTCCAGAAGAACCACCGCAATAGATGAGAGCAGGTCGGATCAGCGGCCGGGTATGGCTTCACGCCGTGCTTCACGCCGTGCTTCCCGTGCAAGAGAGCCCGAGAGCGGGCTCTGGCGGTGGCTGAAACCAGCTGCTGTCGGCTCGGCTCGACAAGCACACACGCCAGGCTTTGCCGTGGAGTGTTGGTTACATGAACGAGTTCGGGCCATGTGTCCAAACGACCGAGGCGACGTTGCTGGCGAGCTTGCCGTCCTGAGCAGGACTGGGTCGACAGCAAGTCGTCTTGCCAAGCTCAATGGACGGGCAGCGCGCGGGAGCTGCCCCGAAGGACATGGATCTGGGCGCGAAGTGACCTACCGAGCCACAGACCAGGTCGCCAAAGCTCGAGATTTGCTTCTTGGAATCGGAGGAGTGGGCCATGTTGGGGGAGGGAGAGAAAACTGGACGGGACGACGATCGAGGGAGCCGACACACGACAAGAGGCAAGACGAGAGCAAGAGGCGGCCGAGCAAGCAGGCGTGGGAGGGGGGCGACGATCGAGTGCAGGAGAGCGGCTGCGATTCCCAGCGAGCACAGCCGGACAATCCTTGGATCGGAGGAACCCAAGTCCGGGCGGTGGGGGCTCGGCCAGAAGGACATCGACACAACAGGCGCTCGGGTGTCGCTGCGCGATCGGCGTGTGCGACACCGAAAAAAAACGCGGCCGCACAGGCAGCGAGACAGGCCGAGAGATGTGCCCAATGAAGGGGGGTCGTTGGGCGGACGACTGTTTGGCGTTGGTGACATTCGCTGCCGAGTGCGCTGGGTGTCGGGCGAGGAGTGTCGGGCGAGGGGTCTGCTGCGTGGTGCTCAGCAAATCCGTCGGGCAACAATGCCGGCACCCATCTCCTTCCAACAGAGCATGTGGGTTTCAAATCGCTCGTCCTTGGGGTACTAATCGCTCGTCCTTGGGGTTCTAATCGCTGTCTTCATTTGCACTCGCAGACGGATCGTCTCAGTAACCTTCCTCGGAGTGATGGCCGGCACGCGGCGTTTGAGGCCACAGCGCATTGACTGTTGTTCAAAACCGACCCGGGGAGATCCGTCTGGCTGTTATCGGAAGTGGCGCATTCAACAGCCCGCATCGTCGCCGCGTGCATCTTTTGATCCGGCAGCATCTTTTGATCTATCGACAGTCCGGCGCATCGTCGTCGCGGGCATCGATTGATCTTCCGATATGGACACGGATTTTGCAGACACCTGAATCGGCGCTGCTCTTGCTCTGTCGTGCTGCCACGTGAGGCCACAGCCACATGACACCCAGTGCATTCGAACCGCCCTCAGACACACACACACACACACACACACACACACACACTGCTTCCCACCGATTCATTTTGATCTCCCACTGGCGATCTCCCACTGTCGAGTGCATCATATCGCACCCGTGCTGCTCGCCATGTCGTCCGGTCCGTCGCCACATCGTTGGGATATCGCAAAGTACTCCCGCCACAGGCCCGATGCCGGTGGTCCTTCGCCCAACGCCTGGCAATATGTGGCCGACAAGGATATTCGTCTACTTTTCACCGAACCCAATCCGCTCTTTCCTGCTGTGCCGTCGCTGCGGGTTGTTGTTCACCAGGGCCCCAAGCCCATTACCTTGGTGAGTTGTGTCTGTCTGTATGCGCAAGCAGCTGGCCCCCATCCTTGCCTGCATCCATGCTCACACACCAGCTCACACCTATAACCACCACTGTGCCCGGTCTGCTATCCCAACTCCATTACGTATCGCGAAGGAGAGTCTCGTCATCATACCGTCGCTGAGCCTGAATTTGCAGGTCTCAGAGGATGGACTGGTGTTTCAATACCTTTGCGAGCAGGTACGTGAGTCACATGGCTGGGACTGACTCGCCGATCGCTAGTACTGCTGCCTCTGCCATTTCTCACGACGAAGTGAGTGCCGCTGACAATTTCCGTCTGTTCATCGTATCAGCGCACAAGAAAGTTTCAGCTTCGCTTTGTGGAGTCCGGATCTGTCGCCCGCGTCCTGGCTGTGCTATCCAAGTACATCACCGTGCCCGTGGATCTGCCTTTGGAGTTGGCAGCGTCTGGATCCCCTGATATACCAAGGAAAGATCCCAAATCATCTCGTCCATCTGGAAATCCATCTACAAGTGTCGGCCTGCCTCTCCAAAACCAGCCGAGCTGCATCACAGTCCCAGCCCAAAGCACTACCCAAGCAGCCAGGTTTCTGCAGCGACAGGTTCCAGGGATAGTCTTGCCGACGCCCAAGCCAACACCTAACGATCCTGTTGCGTCGTCAGGCATCCCAGCGCAGAATTCCGGTGCCATCAATAGTTTGAAATCTACATTTGTTGCGCCAGCTGTGACAGAGACGGATGTGGCCGATGCTGCCCCATCGACGGTGCCTGATGAATATGCCTTGTCGTCGGTGCATTCCAACAGCTCCCACGCCACATCCCAGTCGATTTCGGCATCTCCACAGGGCCCACTCACGCAGACATCGGATTCGGGTAGCACGGTTCTGCTTCCAGCAACGGACTCGGGCACCGTCTGCGACGTTGGATCGGCCAAGCGTGCGTTGATGTCATTGAGCGACGAGCAGATCATATCTCTTGTGCAGTCCATCCGCCAGGACCCAGCCTTCAAATTTGTTCGTGAACGAGTCAAGCGGCTGTGTCGCTCGATCCAGTGATGGAATTTCTGGGTACAGTGCCCAAAGTACCTGCGTTTCTGAGTATGCATGGACCCATTTCTGTTGAGCCTGTTGCTGTTACCAACCCTGGTATTATCGGCTCCGCTATTGTTGACCCTGTTGTTGGTGCAGATCCAATACATCGCCGGCTGTTGCTCTTGGTCATGCTTTTGGCCATGCTCTTGGCCGTGCTCTTGGTCATGCTCTTGGCCATGCTCTTGGCCATGCTCTTGAATCGGATTTTGTTTCGAGGCGCTGGGGCCGACCCGGAGCAATCTGCGAGAGAGAGCACCTTGCTTACCTTTGTCACCTCGTCGGGCCTGGTCCATCATTGGCGCTGATCAGCCAACCCCGCTATGAGGTCTGTTTCAATAATCCAATGCCGACAAGCCAGGCATCAACGGTTGTGCAGCAACGCAAGCGTGACCCGGCGATTCAATCAGCCATGTTGGTTATGTTCTGGCTTTGCTGCATCGGATCTTTCCTTTGCTCCTTTGATCTTCTGGAAACACGGCCATGTCGCTGGACACCATTCGCACTCAATCCAACCCGAATCTTCACGGCAACCTGCGCGTCGGTCTCAACTATGACCCTCCGCCTGAGTCTGCCGTCAGCGTTCTGAAGCACATTACCGCCAACAATGTCTCGCGCACCCTGGCCTCACCACGTCGCCAGAGCACGGCCGGTATCACGCCGAGCAACAAAAAGTCGCTCTCCAAAAGCACCTCGGATCTCAGCGCTTCTGCATCCCGAAAGCCCGTCGCGTCAGCCTCGACCTCGGTTCGGCTCGTTGTTCGGCAGCAACTTTCGAACCCTCAACTGCTGTCGTCTCAGGCATTCCGAGAGACCGGACAGCCGGCTTTGGACCGGATGGCGGTCCAGCACCGGGCTGCTGGTTCTCTGGAGCAGCTCTCGCTGAGCATTCTTCAGGCGCGAAATCTTCCTATATCGAGGTAGGATATCCGCCACCATCTTTGCCCCACGGTGGTTGCAGGTGGCGGCTGATGAAGGGCCGCTCTCAGAGTGCTGCCGCGATCCACTTTGTTCCTCTCTCTCTCAAAGACGACTCATTCGTGCATGCTCTTTAACCACTGGTTATCACAGCAACCAGCTGAAGTTGCTGGAAATGAACGGTGTCTCCTTTCTCGAGTCCAATCTTCAGCAAGTCTACGAGAAACTGAAGCGACGGATTGGTATGAATGCTTTCGATGAGCAGTCCCTTGACTCGGTATCGGAGAGACCTGCACTTCGAGTAGATTGTGCAAAACAGGTGAATCGACGGTGCGTCCAATGTAGTTTGGATGGCGCCGACTAAACGCTATTCCTGTATCCTGCACAGATGTATTGGCCGACGGAATCCGCCCCGACGATCTGCACTTGATCCTCTCTCGGTATTTCAAGGACTACTGCGACTCTCTCAGCGCATATATGGAGTCGGTGAGTTGTTAGCGCGATGGCTGCGACCAAGACTGGCCCTGAAGCTGAGCGGCGGCAGTCGGGCCATCACTGGCGCTGGCCACTGTGAGCACGATGGAAGATTGCCGTTCCTTTCTACCAGAGATTTGGGCCTTGACCGATTACTCATACACGCCGACCTACACATTGCCGATGGCTGGGCATGTATCGGGTGTATGGCTCAGTGCGGAGCCCCCTACGTCTTCGCCATTTCTGTCCCCCAGAGAGAATCGATCGATGCGGACATCAAAGGACTGATCCAGAACATGGATACGTGGATTCAAGCCTGCGCAAAGTATCTTGTATGGGACTCTCGAGCTGGTGCATGCTTGCGAGGCTGCTTTGGCGGAAACGGTGGTGGTCCGGCCCCGATTGATACGGCGGCGTCTCCACAGTGCTGCACGACTGAGTCTCCAAAATTACTGTCATCGCATGGATCGCATCCTCGGTGATCCTGCGCCGTCTCATAGGATATCCTCCGAGAGCGCGACATTCGTATTTCCGAGTTCTCGAAGCAGTTTCAGTCTCTCGAGGAGGAGAACATTCTGCTGAAGGAGCTACTCACCCAGCATACCCTAGTCGGCAAACCAGGCGGCCTGTCCGAGGCTGAAAAGGAGGCCCGAATCTCACGCTTGCTCAAAGACATTGCTCAGAGCCGAAAGTTTGCGGTAAAGGCGGCGTGCTTATCTTTGCCAGCATTCGATCGACTCGTGCGGTCGGCGCATATTCGCTTTGCTTGTGTCATACGCACCTATGTCGATTTCAAGTCCACCAATTGGCATACATTCGCCCTTGTCCCCCATCACTTCCCGATACAACCCTGTCCGTCACAGCTCCATACCAAGGCAACCAACACTTCGGCAGGCACGTGCTCGACAAAAATCGTCCAGACAATTGAATGCCAGGTCACCGACAGCCAGACTTCCATGATCGAAGATTCCAGCAGCCCTCTGGAGAGCGATCGAGTGATGGACGCGGCGGAGGTACCTCTTTCGTGTGAACCGAACGTCTCGCCATCAACCGATCGGCTGAATCAGATCGACCTCATCGCCGAAGCCAGCCAATTTGTCAAGCTCCATATGGAAAGAAGCGGTGCATCGGCCAAGGAAATTGGCGATCTCGCTCCACTCGCCGTTTCGCTTCTGCTGAGTCCGACACAGCCGCCAGAGGAAGTGCTGAGCGAGACGGCCGTCGACGAGGAGCACAAGAGCAAGGCCCAGTCTCTGATCCAGGATGTTTTGGACAAGTCCATGTCCGACCTCGCCTTCAGCTCAACGGTGTCGATGGAAAACATCCGCAGGCACTTGTTTTCGCTCAAGCGCATCCGACCAAAGAAGACGGCGTTTCGCAAGACTCGCATGGGCATCTCGCGGTCTGTCCATTTTGAAGACGACCTCCTCGAAGGTGATGGGAGTGACAAGGGCAGATCCAAAAATATCGACTTGGATCGGATGGATCAGGACGACGGGCTCGAGGAAGACACCGGCCGTGTCCGTGACGACGGCATGTCGAACATCGATCTGGCAAGCAGCACCGTAGACACCGGAAGTGAGATAGCAGCCGACTCCCACGACAGGCTGGAGCCTGACCCCGACTCGTCTTCGGACCGGTTTGTCAGCGTTGCAGTCGGGAGCGATCGGGTCAGTATCCTCGCCTGCAAAGTTGGTGCGGCAAAGTGAAGCAGCCATGGAGACACTTTGGCTTACTCCATTGGGTTGTGTGCGCTTGTGGGAAGGGAGCGAGACTTTGAGCTGTGAGTCACGCTGTCCACAGGGTGCTAACGTAGCTACATCTCTCGCAGCCCATGGCCAAGTTCAAGGATCGCGTGATGCAGACGGATCCTGATAAGAATATTGAGGCTCTGCAAAAATGCCAAGCAGATCTGGAGAAGGCAAGCGCCAAGGTAAGAACTTGCAACTGGATGTCAGGGAGTGCCTAGCATTGGGGGAAATGCCAGCCCAAGGAACATTGGCTATGGCCGCATCGTTTGGGTCCGTCGGCCTTGAAGCGCAGACGATACTGGGGCTTGAGACGCAGCTGGCGGTTTCGATGATGAAAGTGTGGTCGCTGACTCGGCCATGAACCGATGGGTTGGATAGCTCAAGCGAACCAGTGAGAATCACTCGTCATCGATGGCCCAAGTCAAGAAAATGTTTGATGACGAGAAAGCGCGGCTCCTCAGCGATTCGAAGGTGGGCGACTGTTGGTCGTCGTGGGGGGGGGGAATCGCAGCTGCAGCTCAGCATACTTGCCAACGCAGTTGCTGTGCAGCAACGGCTACCCGGGCAAGAGTATTCGGCGATACACGGGCGCAATTCACTCCTTCAAAGTCGAGCCAATCGCTTCGTCTGCTCCGCCGCTTGATGCTGCGGCCATGTTTGATTGAAGATCAATACCACCTTCCAGGTCAGGATTCAGTCTCTCGAGGGAAAGATCGCATCCACGCTCGAGAAACTCAAGGCAAGCGAGGTGGTGTGCGAGCAGCTCCGGCAGGAATCCAAGACCTGGATGGAGTCTTTCCATGCTTCCGAGAAGATCCAGGAGACCCTGCGAGAAGAGAGTGAGTCGATGCTGCATATGTCTGCAGAGTAGCGCAGACGGCCATCCACTCTGGGCTCGTCCCTGTGTCCTCTTGATCACATCTGATGCATTTTTGAAATTGCATATGGGGGACATCTTGTCCGCGGGTCGGCGACTGTTAATTCCCCCCCTTCCGCGACCTTCCTCAGTTGGCTCCGTTTCCCAGCACCTGGACTCGGCACGGTCGCAAGGCTACAGGCTCTCCCATGAGCTTGAGGTGATCCAGCAAAAGTTCACCGTCGCCGACAGCAGACGAACCGAGCTTGACTTGCAAAACCAGGATCTCGCCATCAAGCTGGATGTGGAGACCAAGCGGGCAGCCAGGTTCTCAGAGTCGCTCGTGAAGCTGCAGGATGAGTCGCAGACTTGGAACGATAAGTTTCAGCAGATGCAGAGCTCCGAGAAGGAGGCCAAGCTACGCTGCGGCGATCTGCACCACGGCATGGTGCTGATGAAGGAGGAGAATGCCCAACTGAGGGTAAGCTTCATGGGCGGCTCGCAGTCGGAAAGGCTGTGGTAGATGCTCCCACAAAAACAGATATGGCCAACAGTATTTACCAACTTCCCTGTTCACCAAATCGCCCGCTCTGCACCGACAACAGTATCAGCACATTCAGGACGAAGGCAATGTCAAGACCCTCAAGCTAAAGCTCAAGGATCTGGAGCAGACGCTTGCCGTGGTCATGAAGTATCCTGACGTCAGCCTCGGCCAGGACACCAGCCTTCCGGGTATTCTCTCGCAGACATGCACTCTACCATGGGCAGCAAGCGCAATCCGATTGAATTGCGACGCAGTGCTGCGTGAGTCTGCTTCATGGCTTGTTCAAGTCGGATCAGCCTGACATACTTAAATGTACCTCGGCAGATTTCGAGGTCAGCCCAGAATACGACCGGCTGCTGAAGGATGTCATCAACAGCAACAATCTCCGAATATCGCTACTCGAGCAAAAGAACAACGAGCTGCGTCTTCTGCGCGTGAAGAGAGTGACCCAGGAGAAGGCCCTGAATCCGCTTCACAAACATCAGAGCCAGCAAGCCTCGCCGCTATGGGAATCGGCGACCATGGACCACCTCATGTCCAACCTTGACATTGCTCAGCTCGAGCAGGAGCATGCCCTCCGGGTGGCTTCGGGCATGCTGGATCCATCCGGCGAGCACACACCAGCAACCTCTCGCTCTGGATCACCGTTGGCCCGCCACTACTCGCTGATAACGCCAGAGGATCCTCCCTCCCGGCCGTCGCCATCGCCGACCCCGGCCATGGCCAAGCACCTCAACAATCCCGATCACTCGCTCTCAAGGTCGCTTATGCATGATGCAGGCAAGACCCACCAAAAGCCTGCTCTGAAGAAGGGCTTGAGCCCAGGCGGTCGAGGCAGCGGGTGGCTCATCCAGCCGATTGCCGACGCCGACGCCGACTCTATGATTGTCACCCGACACCCCCCGCCTGAGCTTCGGAGCCTTCAGCAGCCCAGTGCTCTTGTTGGGCCACGGCCTGCTTCAGCGGCGAGTACAGCAGCGGTGGAGGAGCGAAAGACTGTTCGCTGGGAGGCCACCACACCGACGGGCGGTTACGATCAAAAATCCAAGAAGGCCTGGACGTCATAGCCGCTGGCCGAGGACGACATTGACGGATGGCGGCGGCTCATGATGGTGCTCGTTCGGCAGACACTTGTGCGTGTATTTTCATTGAGCTGTTGCTGGGGGCAAGCCCTCTGTGAGGAATAAGGTCAATGTCGGTTTACGAACTGGCATAGCGAAGGAGGGCATCGCCATCCAAGCGGAATGTAATCCAGTCATCCAGAGATCTGGCGCCGACCTTTCTGTAAAAGTTGATGGCGTTCTCATTCCTGCACCAAGGGGCGATGAGGGGAGGCCCCAAAGGAGCACAACGCAGTCATTAGGCACCGTGCGCATGGTCCAGCCGCCAGCAACCTGGCAATGCAGACAAGTCGTATACTCACCAGTCCAGGGCCTGCCAATCGACCCGGGTGCAGTCTCGCTCGACAGCAAGACGGGCAAGGTATTTGAGCACGGCAGTTCCCACGCCAAAGTGGCGAGCTTCCTGAAAGCATGAGAAACAGCAGCAACGATCAGTCAGCACCGCGGTTCGGTTTGCCGCAGCTCTGCTTAATGGCACCAAAATCAACTCAAATGTGACCAACCTCCTTGACATAGAGATCCTCGAGATAGATGCCGGGCTTGCCCGTGAAGGTTGAGTAGTTGTGGAAAAACAAGGCAAAGCCCACGACCTGTCCCTCGACGCTCGGGATCACGATCTCGCAGTATGGCCGAGGGCCGAATGCAGCCTTGCGGAGCAGCTCCTCGTCGACGAGGCACTTGTCGCGCAGCTTCTCGAAGGTGGCCAGATCACGGATGAACTGGACGACCGCGGGGACGTCCTCCGGGGTGGCGGGCCGGATCTCGACGGTCTTCTTGCTGGACATTGCGCGCGGGACTTTGGGGGGGGGGCGGTTTGGATGCCTGCCTCAGGTGGCCGGGATGGTCGAGATGATAGGGATGGTGGAGATGGCTGGGTGCTCGTCCCATGCGTTGGCAGGAGCCAGTGGGTGGGAAAGCAGATCACCTGATGCACAAGCGCAGCACTGCGCCTTCCTTATCCGGAAAAGCCGGGAGGAGTTGTTGTGCGCAGCAGTTGCCCATGAGCACCGTGCGCAGCCGGTGGATCTGCGAAGGCCGGCAACTCCCAGGCAAGCAATGCGATGGGACAACAATGCATGCATGAACAGCCGGGATGCTATACGCATCCAAGCGACGGCTGAAGAGCATTTACGGGTTGAGCATGTGTGTTTTGGGAGAGGAGAAGCACAGCAAGCTGTCCAATGTCGATTCGGCTGTCGATCATCGGAAAAGTGCACACGGTCTGACTCTTGCGAGACCGTACGCAACCCAGGAACAGCGGCCGGGCACAAGTAGATCGGAGAGCAGCTGCCGCAGTACATCCAGGCGCATTTGCCAGACGGGATGCAAGGTGGGATAGAAAGCGCCATTCCATTCTGAAAACAGCAGACCTTGGGTGGCATGGGTCTCATCGGCCGCCGATCGGCTCTCGCGCGGCCCCCTCCCTTACTTCGAGTTCTGCGGCACTGGCTCCACTGGAATCAAACCCCGGTACCTCTCGCTCGAGCACCGAACTGGTGCTCAAGAGCAGGCTCGTCTCTGCAATTCACATGGTGCAGCCGTTCGTTGGAGTTTCTGTTTGGCAGTTCGGTGCGAGTAGTGGCGAAAGCGCTGGCTTGTATTCACCTTCGATGCACTTTCGTACTCGACTCTGCCGAGCCGGCATCGCATTAGCGCCAGAACCCCTGACTGCCATGTTCCAACAACAGCCGGCATCTGCTGACAACTTGCATGAGGTACCAAGATGCAGCAGTTGTTGGTATCGAGGGGCAGCCAGCACTGTGTGTTTCCAGTCAGCAGCCCAACACCCCACATGCAGTTTCGCCTGTTGCCCCCGTCGTCTCCGGGATCCGTTCCAGCCTCTTCCCTGGAGCCGATCCCCCGATTGGAATGCCCCATCGTCACATTGGAATGCCCTCGATACTACTGGCTGCTCGTCAGCAGCATTCGATTTGTTACTTGCACGTCCCCGGGCTGTCTGCGCTGCTCTCGCTCGTTCTCTCGCCGCTTGCTCACCCTGTTTCGCTTCGTGCCGTTTTTTTTTTCCGTCTCCAGGCTTGGTTCGCCTCCGCCGACCGCCCCCCCCCTTTTCTCTCCATCTGCCTCGCTCGCCATCGATCACCGACGCCTCCGGCAATTGCCACCTCACGCCAGCCCTTGCCAACGCCAAGAACAGCCTCGACAGAGTTGGATGATCCAAGCGACTCGCTCGTCCATCATCACACATCGGCTTTGACTCGACCCGCACCATGCCCATTCTGAAGCGCACCAAGAAGCCGGTTGAGCTTCTGCCGCTGCCTTCCAACCTCCCCGCGCTCGCTCCAGACACAAACAGCGACGACGATGGTGCCCCTGTTTTCCAGATCCGCTTCACGGGAGAGATATTCGTGGACTACGAGTAAGCCATCTCTGCTCACATCCCACTGTTCTTTTGGCGCTTTTCTTGCGCTGCTTGCTTGGGGGTGTCTCGGACAAGTTGGGTTCCGAACCCAGCCGATCGGGATCGAGAGATCACCCGCTTCCTCCTCTGCTCGCTGCCTTGCCGAGCAGTGACTTCAAGCCGAGATGCACATTATGCCGAAGGTCCGGCCTGGATCGGCCAAGCCGATCAGCAAAAGATCTCAAACAGTCAAGACGAAGTTTATTACGCCTCGACACCCACACTCGAAGCGGCAGTCAACGAGGCATTCGATCTCCAATATGTGGCCTTTTGCCTGCATTGCTGATATGCACTCCGAGTCGGCTCCACGACCACTGGACCGGTGCCATGATTGCCGGAGGAGGACCACAGGGAGCTGCTATCGGGCTCGACTGCCCGGCGGAATGCATGCTGCGATGATAGCCGCTGACGCCAGTTATGATATATTACCGCCGTCCTGCACAGATCGTACTATGAACGCTACAACATGTATCGGCAGAAGCAGTGGCAGTGTGAAGCTACAGGAAGAGGCAACCTGACTTTCGAAGAGGCGCTGATCTCCGAGCGCATTGCTCGCCGCAACGTCAAGGAGCGCTTTCCGGAAGTCTGGAAGAAGCCCGCCTTGGAGATGATTCAATTTAGTGAGTTGGTCTGCCAGACCCTTACCGAATGCTAGCAGAGGAGCGATGCTGGATAGCACCACACGCCTCACACACGAGTTCGATGGGGGCCAGATGCCATCGGATAGCGTTGTGGAATGGCAGGCCAGATGGAAAGCAGCATGCTGACCGCTTCTGGCTTGGCTTTGGCCGTCTCGCTCTCGCAGACACACTCAAGGTCATCAATCTCATCGATGTCATCTACAACTACTTTCGAGATAACGTCTTTCCGGGCGAAGAGACCTTTGTCCAAATCGGCGAAGAATCGATTTGGTGCAAAGTCCTGCAAGTCTATCCGCCCACTAACTTCAGCGACAAAGCCGTCTCGTCCGTGGTGATTCACACTGATCAAGATGATAAGATCACGGCCATCGACCACGATCTGGACCCGAACCTATGTTCGTGTCGCGTGCATTTGCTCGATCAGGACGGCGAATTCGTCTTTGACGATGACGCCGGAACCCAGTACCGAGTGCCGATCAGCAAGATTAAGCGCAACAGGCTTACTCTGTCAAAGCAAAACATCAAGACATTCATCAAGGATGTGGTCCAGCAGAGAGAGACATGGCCCGGGTCGCCTCTGGTGATCAAGCCAGAGCTCGCGGAGCAATACGGAATCACGACCACGATGCCACTCAACCTGGTCGACAAGATCAAAGAGCGAGAGGAGAAGGTATCTGCTCTGCGCCGTTCGATCAGCAATGGGACTGTGTACCCGCATTTGAGTGTGTTACTGAATGGGCTGAGGTAGTTCGCGAGATGGTCTATTCTAACCGGGGCATTGGTCTGACATGAATCTGCTCGCCAGCTCGATCCAAACTACAAAGCCAAGCAAAGAGCCCTTCTAAAGCAAAAGAAGCTTGAGGCTGCTTTGGCGGAGAAGCAGGCCCGTGAAGAAGAAGAGCGCAACAAGAAGAAGGACGGACGCGTGAGCAAGCGCAAGGAGAAGCAAGCACACAAGCAGATGGAAAAGGAGGCCAAGGAACGAGAGGCCAAGCTGCGAGAAGAAGAGGAGCAAGGTATAAACTGTGCTGGGCGCATTGGGTATACGGTCCACAAGCAAAATGCGGCACCGTTTTTGGCAGCAAGTCCACGAGCGCGGGGAGGAAATGAGAGTGCGGCGGCCCCCTGTGGCATAGCGATGGATTCATACTCAAGCCTCTGTCGTGGATCATTTTCAGCGCGACTCTTGGCACTTTCGCTTACCTTTCCGATGGACGATATGGAGCTCCTCCAGCTGGCGCCTCGCTTGCGTGGCGCCGAAGATATCAAAAAGGCCGGGGCTGTGTATCCTCCGCTGCAGCACAGCTTTGGTGACTTTCCGTCATCGTCGGCATGCGCTCTCATCCGGACGTGGAACTTTCTCTCTGTTTTCAGGTACAGCTGTGAGTCTGTGGACTACAGTGCAGCGGGTGTGGAAACCGTGGAGTGTGTGGCGAGGCCAAGTCTTCCCGTAATTCAGTGCCTACAGCTCCAACTTGACTGCGCTTGCCGCCGCTCACCCGCTTTCTCTTGCTTCCACAAGCAGCAATCTGCTCAGCCTGACTCAATTCCCGTTAGACTACTACATGGATGCCCTGTCACACCAAAATCTTGAGCAGGGACAGAGCCTAATCGTGGTCGAGTCATTTGGTGCGCTGCTGCAGGCTGCGTGCGAGGAATGGGCATTCCGGCTGGAAGATCCCGAAGATCCCTTCTTCAAAGAAGTAGGTGCCTTGGCAGCCAGCAGCACAGCCGACGACGCTGTGCCTGGAAGCCCAGATATCACCAAGACTGAGTCCTCCGAGAGCCACGATATGGATGTCGATCCCAAGGACCTCAAGGACATCAAGGACGCCAACGGCGGTAACAGCAGCCACGATGCCGCGAAACAGGAGTTCTTGAAGGCCTTCGAAGAGCTCACTGCGGACGAAAAGATCGCTATCGATCAGTGGTGGAAATGGACACCAGGGGCCTGGGCGGGCACTCACCGAAAGTCGGCATTGGTCGCGCGGCCGTTGGTCCGTCTGAAGGCATGGAATATTGCTCTTGTCGGGCTCATTCGCGACTGGGCTACCGAGGAGTCACTGAAAGCCAAATGGCATATCCTTGCGCGTCTGCTCAGCACCGAGCTGGATCATGAAAGTGTGTTCATTCATGGCGAAGAACCCTCCGACGACGAGGCTGATGCTTCCACCGAAGCCGAGAGTGTCCCTGAGAAGCGGCGATCGAATGGCCGAAATCCCGGATTCAAGGGCTATATGGAGGCCAGCGAGGACTCGATTGCGGATGACGGAACGAGCGGCGACGATCAGTCCGATGCTTCTTCGACCCGCCGGAAGCGCTCGTCTCGTAACCGGGCTCTTGGATCTCGAGATGAAAGCAGTGCCGGATCGGCTCTGAAACACGAGCAGCACTTCCAAAGCGGCAGCGACAGCGAACTCGACCACGACCATGAGAGTATCTCCAGCGATACCGATTCGGACTCGGACAGCCGTTCGAAGCGCCGACGAACCGACGAAGACAGCAGTAGCAGCCACCAGAGCTTCGACAATGCACACATCATGCACCACGACCAGGGCGGCGACCATGCGATCGTGGGATCACCGACACACGAACCGTCAGCCCGCGCGACTCTGAGCCGACGAGCCAAGTCGTCTATGGAACTCAGATCGCCCACTGCCGGGCCAAAGTCTCCAGAGCCGCAAATGCTTCCCAGCGAGCATCTCGGGCCTCATCCCAAGAAGAGGACCAAGCCCGTCAGCTCTGCTCTGTCGATCGACGGATTACTGGCGCGGGTGGAGAAGAACTTTTGGAAGCTGCTCAGCCCCATTGAGAAGCTGGACCTCCTCGATTTTCTCGTCACCGAGACGGTGCAAACCAACCACAAAGTCCGAGAGTTTATTGATCACGCCATTGATCGCTGCATCGAGCTGCGGAAAGAGCGCCGCGAGATTCTTCGCGAGCGCAAGTACATGTAGGTTCCCTCCTCCCGATGCCAAGCCACCGCCGCTTCCCCAAAGACCAAGCGCAACCGTATGTGATTTGGCAAGTTCTAACGCCGATATTTGACGAAACTTTATGCGCGCAGAACCCAGCTCTGGAAGGAATATCAGAGCCGCGAGGCTGTGCGCGAAAGCGAGAAGGATGCGGAAGACGAGAAGGAGATCGGAACCGATGATGCGGCGTCCGTTCCCACCGCTGATGAAGAGAGAGAGCCCAAGCCAGCGGATCCCCCCGTCGACTCGACCTTCGATATGAATGACAGGTAAACGGGAGACAGGGTCCAAAGTCTGCCCGACCGAATCCGTGCTCTGACCGGGGCGACGCATCCGACTGTTTAGCATTCTGCACTCCCGTGCGAGCAATCGAGAAGTGGTTGCGCCCTGGTGACAGACAGTCCGAGGCACAGAGCTCCCTCCTTCGGTCGTCCACGTCCACGTCCACTCTAATCACTGTATAAATCCACAGCTTCTCAAAAGGAACATCGCGCATCCAAAAGCTCAAGGAATCGCAGCAGCGCCGAGAGGCCGAGCTCAAGCGGCAGAAGGAGGAGTCGATGCGGCTGCAAAAGGAGCATCGCGAAAAGCAGCGCGAGCAGCGGCTGCGTCTGGAGGTACGTCGCAGCACATCCGCCGCACGATACCCCCACAACTGCGAATATTGACGTTGCAAATATGCCGCCGTCGCTCGAATGCCATCGAAATAGGAAAAGCGCAAGATCGAGTCCCAGGAGAGGGCCTTGATGAAGCGCGAGTTCAAGTTTGAGCCCGAATATGGCCTGTGTTCCGCAGCAGCACGTCTCTTCCCCCTGGGTCAGGATCGCTTCCTGAACCGCTACTGGTGGTTTGATTTGGCTGTCGGATCGGCGGTGAACCTGGACTTGGACGAAGCCATGGGCATGGCACCCGGCACCGTGCCCTCCAACAAGACATCGACCGTGCTGGGTCCCGCCGATCTCGAATGGGGAACAGGGCGCCTGTTCGTGGAGCTGACGGGTCTGGACAAGGACGGCATCAACGGCCACGATAGAGAATCGCTCGCTCGCCTGCAGACAAGCTTGGATGCCACCGAGGGATCGTGGGGATACTTCACGGAAGCTTCTCAGGTACGTCCGGCAGCGCTGCCTGTGATTTTTCTGCCATGCTCTCCTTCCGTGTGTGGCCCGAGACCAAGGCTGCGCTCCAAATGCCGAGGCAGTCCTGCGCCCGCCAGTGCTGATATGCATGCCCCCAATGTGTTCCAGATCAAAGCACTTCTTTCGTGGCTTGATACACGCGGAGAGCGCGAGGCAAAGCTCAAAGCGGCCATCAACCAAGAGCTCTCGTGGATCCAGGCGTCCATGTCCAAGCGCGCTGAGGTAGGCAGCGCCCTGTGCTCCGAGATGATCGTGTCGGCAGAGTTGGCCACTCTGCGGGTTTTAATCACCCAGATCATCCCGAAGCCTGCGGTGTTTTATGGAACTGTTTGGATACATGGGGACGATGGCACTAATGCACATCTTGCCGATCTGCTCTGCTCTACTTTACTCTCCAACAGGATCTTGCCCTCGCCGCCGTCGACCACGATGTCCTGCCGCAACGCCGCACCCGCCACGGCCACAGCCGCAACCCAAACAAGCGAAACGAGATGAGGGGATACATGAGCTACGCAAATAATGCAGTCGGTCCATAAAGAAACGGGACAGTCCTTCTCTGGCATCAGATCTCTAAAGTCCGCTGACCTACTGTAGGCACCAGTGAGCAAGCCATGCGATTGTTTCCGTCCTGGTTGTCGATCGTTTTGGTTGGTTTAGAAAGTAGTCTTGAATACACTCGGTCGATCCCCAGTGGCGACAATCGACTGATAGTGATGTGTCGATGTGGGAGTGTGGTACATCCACTCGATGAGGGAGTGCGGTGCATCCACTCGATGAAGGAGTGTGGTGCATCCACTCGATGAATGAGTGTGGTGCATCCACTCGATGAAGGAGTGTGGTGCATTCACTCGCTCTCTGGACTGCTCCATGGTGTATCGATGTCAAGGTAGTCTGCCTTCTCGAGTCGCTTGGCTTCCTGGTACTGTGAGCACACTGTTTAGCCATGATTGCAATGGGTGAGCGGGTGTATTCAAGTTCCAGACAAAAACAGCTGTCCTGGCTCAAAATGGGGGTGCCCATTATCACTTGGAACGTTGGAATGGGAACAGAGTCGCGATGCCTCGCTCTCGTCCATCCATGGCCATTGTTCCTCGACAATGAGTTGGGTTACTGTGAATGAACACGTGTGTATTCAGGATGCAGCGGAGGAAGGGCAAGGAAGAGAGGAAAAAAAAAGGGGGGGGGGCGGTCTATAACGTCGATCGATCGTTCCAAAAAAATAGGGAATAGCGCAGGAAGCAACGTGTCAACATAAATGGCGAGGAATCGAGAAGTAAAGCCGTCGGAAGGCATATGCAGAACGGCCATGGAATAAATAGATAAATATAATGCTGGTCCGGTCATCGGGACCTGCGACAGGGGCCAGGCGAGGGAGACTCGAGGGAGACTCCGGGGAGGATCTGAGGGAGCAGCGGCTACCTTTTGGCTCATGGGAGCTCTGTGGCGCCGATTACGCACGCGCTGCCCACAGATCGTTCATGATGCCGCCGTTGGCCCGTAGGCTGGTGAGGTACTGCTTCAAGCTTCGGATGATATCGGAGTTGTAGCGGAAGATCTGACCCAACAGGCCATCCGCCTCGCCCATGAGCTTCTCGAGCTCGTCAGACTCCGGCGGGAGGATGAAGCGGATCAGGGCCAACGAAATCATGACTAGAAAGGCCGGATGGACGATAGTCGGGGACAAGAGTGGAATGGTGATGACGCCGAGGAGGTCAACGAGTTAGCATACGGCTCGAACGGATTGCGATACAAGAGCCCTGGCCCACTTTCCTGCACGGGCAATCGATGTGGCGCAACATGACACTGTCAGCTCAGTTGCAACATGCAGGGGCGGTACATACTCAGCAACATTGGGATCCAGAACAGATAGAGCATGCGCTCCTGGTGCAGCTGTTCGCGTCTCCGGGTCTCCTGTCGCTTCTGGGCTATGTGTGCGGCGTCGGTAACCGTGACGCTTAGCAGCCGTGAGGACTGCGCCGAGTGAGCCGGGTCTGTCTCGGTCTCCGAATCTGACTCGGTCTCGTCCAAGACAGAGGTGTAGCCCCCAACAGCGGGTGACGTTTTGGCGGTCGGAGACACCGGGGGCGACACTGCTGCCTGGGCCGCAGCCAGGAGCACCGCGGTCGCCGTGGGCTTCTGGTCTGTATCGGCTCTCTTGTCGGATGGAGCAAAGAGCGATAATGCCCAGGCCAGGTATTCTGGTGGAGGCGCCTTGTGGCTGGTGGCGACGGTTTCATCACGCGAATCGCCCTTGCCAAAGGCCGAGGTCATGGTCTGCAGAGGAGCGATGGCTCCTGGGATGTTGAGGGCATGGAAAACGTTGATGGCGACGCGATGCGGGGCAGCCATCAGCGGCGAGGTCTGGTCGTTGAGCATGCCAATGGCAAGGTCGAACATGCGGAAGAACAGGCTTGAGTTCTTGACCGTCGCGTCGTCCGTAAACGAGGCGTGCTTGTCACCGGATGACTTGGCGGTGTCCGAGGGCATACTGGTGTCGGTGCTCGAGAGCAGCATTCCCAGCGACGCAAGCAGGCTGTTGCGCTGGCTGCGTTGGGCAAGCTTGGAGCTGGCGGCCGTGTTGGGTGCGCCGGTGGCCTCGCTAAAGCCGGCGGGCAGCTGGGACATCATCGTCGGCGGCGGTGGCAGGGTCGAAAGGCCCGAGTTACTGCGCGGCATGGCAGCACTGGCCCGCACGCCGGCGTTCGGGAACATCTGCAGATCCACAGCAGGACGGTTCATGTAAATGCGCCGGATGCCCATGGCTGTAGCCACAGGCACATGGCCATCAACGAGCTTGCGCACCGCCTCGGGCTCAACAAGCGGCGGAACGGTCTCGACGCCTGGGTCTCGCATCAGAGACGGAAACGCTGCCTCGAGCTCGGCCTGGATCTGGTCGTCGTCGACGGCATCGGCTTCATGAACACCAGGCCCGTCGGTGATGTCGACAACAGGAATGCGGTCGTCAAAGAGCTTCACGATGGGGTCGTGGCCATTTTTGACAGCCAGATCGCGCGCAAAAAAGCCCTGGTTGTTCAAGATGTCGGCACGAGCACCGGCTGGAGGCATCGAGAGAGGGGTGAGGATAGAGAGCGCACGCGGTGAGCAAAACGAAGCGATACATCACAGGTCGTGACAGCATGACGGCAAATACATGCGGCGCATACCACCCAGCTTTCCTCCTAGTGCACCTGCCGCGGATCGTGTGCGCTCTTACCTTCCAGCAGTTCTTCAACGAGATCGACACGGCCACACAAGGTGGCAAAGTGCAGAGGTGTGAACCCGTTGGCGTCTTGGCAGTCGAGGATCTGGGATCGGATGCCGCGTTCGCGGGTCTCTCGGACGGAAGCCAGGATCCACTTGCTGAGGGTGGTGAGGCCGCCAAGGCAGCAGAGGTGCAAAATCGAATGGCCGGTTTTGTTTTGCTGATGAAGGTTGCGCAGGGCCCGCTCGTGGGAGCGAGCCTGCAACTCTTCGTCAAAGTGATCATCGCCGATTTCACTTGGACCGTCGCCCTCAGACGCGTGCCTGGCTTCTTCCTCATCCTCATCCAGGATTTGATTGAGGGTCGAAAAGGCTTGGATAAGAGCAACCTCGAGGCGGGTCTTGGAGCTGGTTGCCGACGAAAAGTGCATGCGCTCCGCCACCAAGGATCGAACCACGCCTCGGAGCCGAGCCAGCGACAGAGCGGAGCGGGTTGATCCGCCATGCGACGAAGCCGAGGCCGTTCCGGACCGCTGGGTGGCGCTGCTGGCGCTGTTGACGATCTGCATGGCAATGTTGCGAGCGTTGTCGAGCTGCCCAGTCATGCGCAGGCCGACCACCTGGAGGGCGAGCTCCATCAGCGCCATTTCGGTATCGTCCTTGTAGGTGAAGACACCGTGGGTCATCTGCGGAAAGTCCTTGAAAGTCACCGGCACGACGCCCGGCATCGGCGACGGCGGCAGAGTGCAGATCATGGTGTTGGAACTCCAGAAATGCGTCGGTTCGGCACACACGTCGCCAAATTTGACTGTCAGTCCGTTGTAGAAACCAGTGCCCAGTACGGTGATCTCGAGCCCGCCGCAGATGGGGCCCTCGGAGGGGATGACGCGGTTGATGGAGGGAATGGCTTCGGGCGGCAGATTCCGCATTGGATTTGGAAGGGTCTTGGGAATCCGTGCGGGGAGGGGTGGCTGGGACGGGCTGGCCATCATCGAGAACATATGCTGAGTTGGGTCGATAGGTTGCTGGGACAGATCCGGGAAGCTCTGGACCGGCTGTGCCAGCGCCAGCGGGGAAACCAGTGCTGAGATGCCGGACTGGATGGATTGGATGGGACTTGGTGACTGCAGCTGGGAAAGGAGCTGGAGTTGCTGGATGGCTTGAAGCTGCTGCGAGAGGAGTAGTTCTGGCGACAGTTGCTGCGTGCGAATCTTTTGATCTTGACTCAACCCTTGACGATCATCGAGAGTCTGCAGAGTAGAGGCAGCGGGCGCCTGGGTCGTCATCAGCAGCTGAGCCTGATCGATGGTGACAGGATGAACTCCTGGGCTGGCTTGAGCCGCAGCATTCGCAGTAAGGCCAGACGACAGTGTCGCGGGAGGCTTGAGCTGGCCGTCCGGCATGAAGAAATAGCTGCTCTGACTGTCGAAGAACTGCATCGGGGTGGTGGTGGCTGGGAAGGTTGTCAAGGGGGTCTGGAAGTGGTTGAGCGAGTTGGGATCTTCGAAGGTGATGAACGAGGTGGGCAGCGAGGTGTTGGACAGGTTGTTGGCCATGGGCGTATAGATGGTCGTGATCAAGCCATCCTGCTTGACGGGTGCTGGGCTCGCGTCCGCCATTTTCAAAGCCGGAGGAGAAACGGCCGGCGCAGGCAACGACTGCGGGGTGTAGTTGCTTCCAAGCACATCGCTGACAGGGATGGGCGTTGGACTCGCTGTCCGGCTGAAGATGAAACTCTCGGGGGTGGCCGCTGCGTCCATCTTCATCGGGTCCGAGACAGGCAACGGGGGGAACATCTCGACCGAGATGAGTGACAGATGCGACTGGTCGCGTGCAAGCGCGGCGGAGGTCTCCAGAGACTTGAAGGTCTGCTCGGCAACAAGCGGATCATGGAATGACGGCATGGCACCGTGCGTCATCGGCAGGGTATTTGGGACCGGGAACACCAGGTTGGTGAGGAGGCTCGAGATGGCTTCGGGCGAAGTGTCTCGACTGGGATTGGCATGGTCCAAGACGGGGGATGTGGCCTCCTCCTCCGCTTCCCGCGTGCGCTTGAGAGTTTTGTTCTTGACTTTGGAGGACTTGTGATCGTCGGTGATCATGATGGGGGGTGAGATGCTGGTGGCGATGATCCGTTGGTTCTTGTCGCGGACCATGAAGTAAATGCTGCCAAATCGAGTGCGTGGACGTAGCCCGATAAGTGATCCCGAGCGAGGCAGAGAAGCCCACCGTGCGAATAGAGCGAGGGATAGCCAGCGAGGGGGCACGGTCGGCAAGACAGTGATGCCCTTCGACCACGATGGCGCGGCGGAGAGATACTCACCAAAAGCCCACTTTCTCGTGGTGATGCCGGCAGTAGCAGGTGATGCGCGTTGGGAGGATGATGTCGCCGCCGGCAAAGTCCAGGATACGCGAGCAGCTGAACAGAAGGGCATTGGAAGCCCTGTTGGTGGCGATGGGATCAGAGTCATCCAGCATCATCGCCATTTGTCCGGGTGTCGAATCGCTGTCGAGCTTCACTGCCTTTTGGCGATTGCTGATTGTACACTTTTGCGCGCGCTTCAGCTATTTGCAGCATGAGAAAGATTGCAGCGATTGAAAGCGTGAGGAATAGCATGGATGCACAAGACGGCGAAGGAACCGTGAGGATGAGCGTCTGGCCTTTCCTCAAACTCGGGGACGGAAGGAAGCGGGTCGAGGTGCTACGGCGGATCGAGGTGCTACGGCGGGTCGAGGTACTATGGCGGCTGTCCTACCTCGCGCTGCAAACACGTTGTGCAGGTGGTAACAGGTCTATCAAAGTCCGATGCGCAGATAACGATGGCATCCAAATCCAAGACATTGTTTTCTGATGGTGCTTTGTCGAATTCTGGATGTAGAGCGTCGCAAAGGCGCCGGATGTTAATATGGATATGTACAGGCTCGGTGAGAGTACAAGATGGAGCGGGGGTCGGCAATGGCAAACGGCAACATACTCTTGTGGGGCTTTTCTTTGGAGGCGAGGTATTCGGGTAGCCGCAAGAACGCCCACGACGAAGCCTTCTCGCCCTGGAAGATTCAGTTGATATCCCATAGGAGAGCATCAACCGAGAGCGGGGGAGAGCTTGATCAGTATGACTGAGAGGGCCGCGCTGGAATGGCATGTGGATGCACCCAAGCTCGCCCGATGGCATCCCATTCTACTCGAGGCGGTGCTCTAGAGTTGGCACATCTTGCCGACAGGGCACAACAGCGGGGGCCAACACACAGACCAGCACCAGAAGAGGACTGAGGGTGCATACCTTGTCGGTGACGAGCTGGAGACAAATCTTGATCTGGGTCTCGACTCTTGACTTTGCATTCTGTTGCGGCAAACCCATGACACGAAGCTGCAGTCCCGAGTCAACGACGTTGTACCGCTGATCCAGCTTTGCCTTTGCCGCGGTGATCAGGTTGTTAGCGTGCATCGCCGCCTCATCGGCCACATCAACCGGGGCTGCCACGGATGCCCCGGATGCCCCGGATGCTAGGGCCGCTACGGCTGCGGCCGAGACCGAGGAAGTCGAGGGAGCAGGCGAGGGCATCGATGTCAAGCTGACTGAGCTCGTCGAGTGTCGGAGGGTGGATGTGAAGTTCATGACAGACTGGTGCAGGTCGGAAGGTTTGCTGGGAGCAGGAGCAGGTACGGAGAGAGGCTCGATCTGTACAGAGGCAGAGGGCAGTGATGGGACAGCCTTGGATTGAGACGCCGGCTGCAGCGAGGTGCGGCGGATGCGCTGATGTGATGACAGGGAAGCGGGGACTGGGTTGGATGTTTTCGGAAGGAGCGGCTGCGGATTGTACTGGATAAAGTGTTGCTCTGGGGCAGGCCGCGAGCGAAACGAGTCCAGAGAGGCGACGGACGAAGATGCAGAGAGGGATGCCGATGGAGAGGCGATGGAGTCAAGCTGGGGAGTTGGGGGAGTCGGCGGCAGCTTGAAGGAAAAGGATGCCGAAGCCGGGATGGGGGGCGACGATTTGGGGCCTAGCTGGGCGGCCGAGAGCAGCGAGGTGGCATGGTCGTCGTCCTTGGGCATTGGGGCTTGCACCTGATGATAGCTGATGAAGTGAAGGTCGTGCTTCTTCTTGGGAGGAGGCTGCTTGGGATGCATTTGTGGAGAAGAAAGAGAATGCAGGACAGGAAAGACTGCGACGGGAGGACAGCAACAGGGGCGAGAGCAGGGAGCGAGGAGAGAGACGGCAGCGAGAGCCGGGGCAGAAGGACGGCGAGAGCCAGGACTTGCAGCGCCAGCAGCAGGCGAGCAGCAGATGGGAGAGAGCGAGGCAGAAAGGCCGCCAAAGAAGGCCACGCAAAGGACAGCGGTTTTGGGGCGGCCCAAAGACGAGGGCGGACGGGTCTTTGGGGAGGTCGCACGAGGATTGGCTGTGGGGCGGCGGGCGAGAACGCGGGCGAGAACGCGGGCGAGAGCAAGGTGTTTGAGGTGTCGTTCGTGATGTTGGTCTGGTTGTGATGCTGGTCTGGTAGTGATGTTCGTCTGGTAGTGATGTTGGTCTGGCTGTGATGTTGGTCTGGTGGTGGTGATGTTCGTCTGGCAATGCTATTGTCTGGCAAGCATTCGGACCAGGAAATCAGGGCGAGCAAGGGCTCAAACTCCGCCCACACGACCCACACACACCCCAAAGACTCTCGCACCCTCGCCGCGCAAATGCTACCGCTCGTCGCGTTGATCAACAGCGGCTCTGGGGCATTTGCAGTTGCGTGGAACTGCAGCGACCGAGTCTGTGGCGATAGGATCTGTCTGTGGCCCCCACTCGGCAACAGACTCTGTTGGTTTGGGGAGCGCTGTCGCCCCAGCCCTCTCTCCATCTCTATCTGTCTCTCTGTGTCTCGCTCCCCCCAAATGCTGCTGTCCTCGGCAGCCGAGAGCGCCCTCGTCCCACACACACACACATGCCGATCACATGCCCGCCTCTGTTTGTGTGCCGCTGTTTGGGGCTAGCCTGCACAGAACGCTCGCACACAGAACGCACGTGAAGCCCGGTCACGCAGGCATGTGAATCCCGACCCGCTGCGCGATCACCAAGTTGTGTCCCTGTGCCCACCCCATCTGGGCATCTCCGTGGCTGCTCGATATCGCGATACTGAGCTTCTCGAGTCGTTTGGCTTCCAGACACTGCGAGCGCGCTGATTAGCCATGTGTAGCCATGTATGTCCAGTATTCAGTATTCAGTATTCAGTATTCAGTATTCAGTATTCAGTATTCAGGAACCGGCAAATCACAACAGGGTGTCCCTTTCGTTTCTGGAAAAGCTGTCTATTGGCACTCTCCGCATCCCATCCATGCCATGCTGTAGGCTTCCCACAGTCTGCAACCCATGCCAGATACAACGACCTTTCACCCCTCTCCAGCAACTTCTGTTCACTGAGCACCCGCACCAGCATTCAGCACACCACGGGAAATCGTGGACTGCTTTCGCCAGAAATACAGACCGGCTCCCGCCGCACCGCATCCAGCGACCACGCCGACAGTGATGCCGGCAATGGCGCCGCCACTCAGGCCAGTGGATCCAGATCCAGATCCAGCATTATTGACGGATCCAGTGCCACTGCCAGCCCCAGAGGCACCGGTGGGCTTTGGAGGACTGACGGCGCTGGGGACCGTGCTGGCGATAGAAGCAGCACTGACGGTGCTCGAAGGGGCGCTAGAGACGGTACCAGAGGCACCAGAACCACCAGAACCACCAGAGCCGCCAGAACCACCAGAGCCGCCAGAACCACCAGAACCGCCAGAGCCGCCAGAGCCGCCAGAGCCGCCAGAGCCGCCAGAGCCACTGGCAGCCGCGGACGGAATACATCCGTCATATCCGGCATTATGGACCTGTGGTCATCGTGGTGTGCCTTAGTACGCATTGCGCTCCTCGACAGCTTGTTACTTTCCCAACATCGTGCTGCAATCCAGACCACCACCACCCGTCACCGACTTACCTCAAGAGATCCGCGCACCGAATGGGCAAAGACGCTGCCGTACACAATGCTGCTCTCAGACACAATGTCTGCAAATGGAGCGAGCACGGTACCGTACAGGATCGTATCGATCAGATGCAGACCCTCGGCCTCGGGGAAGTTCCAAATGATGCGGCTGGCATACGGCTTGAGCTCGTCCACAATAAGCGACCGCAGCTCTGGGCAGCTACCGTCGATGTTGATGACCAGACCCTTGCTGGTCAGCTTCGAGAGCTGATAGAAAGCAAGGCGGATCGTATCTGTAATGTCATCCGAGTCAAAGTGCACGACGTGCAGGGTTGTGTTTTGGCTGCACTCGTCGGCGGGCTGCACCGTGATCAGGTCCGAGTTGTTGTAGTCCGTGCAGTCGTCCGTCTCGGTGGTGTCGTCCAGACCGGCAAAGTAGTCTGCGACATTCGACAGATAGGTCTTGACGCCATCGCGGTCCCAAGGATCGTCAGGGAGCTGGATTGTCGACACATTGGTTGGCCAGGACCCATGGGCATGCGCCAACGTGAACAGATCGTTTGTGTCAGCAAAGGTCGACTAGATGCGTCGATATGGGCTGGGCAAGCAACTCATGCGTACCACACCGCTGAACCCCTCCCCGTTTGGGGTTTGCCGTAATCAGCCCACACACAAATCAGCCGCTGACACTGAAATCCTCGTCTCTTCCTTCGGGCGGAAATGGCATTGCACACTCTAGAGAGAGCATCTTACCGGCTTCTGGTGACAGTCAATCGGCTGGTAGACGGTCTTGTAGAGGCTCGGAGGTGTTGAGTTTGAGTTTGCTGCAAGGCCGTTGCGCGTTTTGAGATAGCCAACGTACCCATAGTCGAGCGTCTTGGGTGCGCTGTGAATGTACCGAGTGCGGCGGGTGAGAATCTTACGTCGCCGTTCAGGTGTGCCCCATGCGGGGACCATATCGTGCCCACACGACATTTACAAGTGGCAGTGATGGAAGTCGGGACCAAGAACACACGCAGCGATCGCGCAACATTCGAATGCATTCTACCCCACTGTTCTACGATGGCGTCTCTCTTCCGACCACCGACTGCTTATCCAGGGCAGCGTACTTACTTGACAATATTGCCGCCGGCAATGAAGGAGTAGGTGAGATATGGGAACGAGTTTGATCCCTCGATCTCATCCTCAATGTCGCAGCAGGAAGTGATGGATGCGCAGAAGCGGGTATGTTGGTACAGCTCGGAGCCGATCGTGGCGTTGGAGTTGTATTCGCCACCGACATAGACACGACCACCGACGACTGAGACGCATGGGATGGGTGCACAGGTCAGCAAGATGGAGATACACAGGCCAGCAAGATGGAGGTGCAAACACACAGTAGTCGAATGCAACTTGAGGCTTCGAGGCATCCAGCAACCTGGTCGCGGACCACTGTACGTACCGTTGGCCGAGTTCTGCCAGTCGCGGAGGACGTACACGTTGTACTCGCCCAGGGGGAAGACGCCATCATAGTCGCTGCTGTCGCAGTCAGAGATATGAGGTCCCCAGATGGTTGTGCCGTGGGTGGCACAGCTGGCGATGGCAGGGCAGCTGCCCGATGCAGCAACGTAGCGAGGCACAAAGCCCGCAGCTAGCACGACGCCAGCAAGAAAGGAGCTCACAAATCGCATTCTGTCGGTCGAGGCGCTGACTGGATAGATGGATAGATGGATAGATGGATAGACGGATGTTCTGATGGTGGCTTGTTTCCGGGGCAGGACAAGAGCTTGATTCCGCAAGATGGTGTCAAAGGAGACCCAGAGCTAGGAGGAGTATTCGGCAAGCGGAGCGTGCGAAACTAGAAACAAACAAACAAAAAAAGATGTATGTTCCCAATAGCTCTGGTTGAAACGGCAACGAGACGGGCGGGTGTTTCAGTATCTTGACCTCCCCCCTCCCCGCGGCAAGCAGCCGAGTGATGTGTGACCGTAAAGCATCGAAAACTCGAACGCTGGGTTGAAGCTGCCCGTGCAACTCACCAGGCGAGAAGCACCAAAAAGTACTCCGGGACGCAGCGGAAACGAGGCGACCATACGACAGCGGCCGCACCGAAAGGCTTTATATGACAGCCTTGTCAGGGCGGACTGCCCTCTGAACAAAGACCGGCGGCTCGAGCGGAGCAGACTGGTCGACGAAACGGCCTGCTTCTGAACAGAAGGCTCCAAAGCGCAGCAGAATCAGGCGGCTCTGCCAATGGCGGGACAGCGCTCGGAGGCGAATGCGTGGGAGGGGTGCAAGTCGACCCGTTGATGGATTCGACAGCAGTGCATTGAGTGAGAAAGTGGTGGGGAGCATCCAATCGCAGCTTGGGCATGGATGCTCTTTCTGTAGGCCACAACAATGTTAGCTGCATAGCCTCTGGCACGATGTTATCCAGACAATGGCACATCGTCATCAGTCGGAGAAACGACTCTGGAATTCTCGACAGAAGTTCGGGAGTGGGAGGATGGACGTACGTGCTTATCCCCAAAAACAATCGGCTCCAATCAGGACAGATGGTCAGCTCCGCACTCTCCATCCGAGCAGCAGCCGATCCGTCTCTTGCTCGCAGCACCACCCGCTGTTCGGCCAGGCGAGCACGTCGAGCTGTATCAACAGCATGCATATCTCCCCCCCCCCACAACTCTGCACAATTCCGGGGTTGGATCAAAGCCGCATTCGCTAAAGCGCTGCTTGCCGCAAGTCGTTAGTATCTGATCTTGTACAAGCGAGACAATCAGCGGAACAGTCTCGACGGAAGCTTCAGGCGAGCGAAGCAGCTCCAACCCAAACCCAAGCCAGGTCCAACCCTATTATGCCCTGTCCCTTCGTGTCGACCCGTCGGGAGCTGAACTAAGGGGATTGGCTCTCTGTTACATGCTGCTTCGTGGTATGGCGTCACACCGGCACTTTGATATGGTTGGTTTGGGAGTCGTGGTCTTGAATACCCCCTGTGGCGACGATCGACTGACATTGATGCTGTGATACTGGAGTGTGGTGGATGCCTCAACTCTCCGGACAGCTCCGTGCAATATCCTTCTCGAGTCGCTTGGCTTCCCGGCACTGTGAGCATCCCCTTGGTCATGGCTGTGATAGACGGGTGTGTGGATTCAGGACCGGAAATCAACGACAATTCAAAACAGGGTGCCCTGTTTCAAAATGGTACGCTTTATATTCATATGCACATGTGTGGTGGCGTGGAGGAAGAGCAAAGGGATGCGATGACGAGTCGAGGTCGGAGATCGGTAGGATGGGACAAGATTCGGAGCGCTCAGTTGTCGGAGCTGTGGCGGCTGAGGGAGGACAGAGTCGAGTAGTCGAAGGAGCCATTGAGATGTCGTACATTCGAGTTGCGCTGGAGACAAATATCGAATCGATTAGGCGAATGAACAGACGCCCGGCGGACCAAAGACCCATCACCATCGCCATCGCCATCGCCATCGCCATCACCACTATCACCATCGCCATCGCCACTATCACCATCGCCATCATTACCACCATCAACAGGCTTTGAAAAGACACTCTCTGTGGCCAGAAGCTCGCCCAACCTACATTGATGAGAGCAACTCTCTGCTTCCTTTCTTTGGCACGCCGATGGTTGTTCCAAGAGCGATATGCAAAGACACTGCCGATAATCAGGGCAATCAGCGCAACACCTCCTCCGACCGATGCCGCAATGATGGTGGCGTTGCTTCCGCCACTCTGTTGAACTTCAAGGTTGGTGCCGTGTGTGGGCTTCGCCGGCTGAGACGGATGCGGCAGAGAAGGCGATCCACCAGAGATAGCTGCGGTCGCAGGCGGCTGGGTCGGAGAGTCGCTGGGCTGGAAGAACACATCGACGTTGGCATGTGCACTCGAAGCCGTCGGCTGGACGATGGGGACGACCGGCGCAGACGTCGTCTCGATGAGCTGATCGAGAAATCGTCGGTTGAGATGCATATCTGAGGGTCGAAAGATCGCTCAGCGTTAGGAGGGCCATGCGAGCGACGAGTGCATGCGAGCGACGAGTGCATGCGAGCGGGCGAGCTGCTCGATACCTTGAAGGAACCGGTGGGTGTGCGGTGTGCGTCAGCAGAGCGTTGCTAAAGTGCTGGGGATTGGCGATGCTCAAAGCCGAAGGGGGAGGTGGCGAACGAGTCCTAGTCGTGGAGATGGCCGATTCGAAGGGACGACCAAAGCAGGCCGATGGAGGGCGTATCGATGGAACAGCAGGTCAGTGGATGGCGGTGGTGATGGCCGAAGGACAGAGCATCGATGTGCTGCTGGTGGTCAGAGGGGGGTGAGGCGGCAAGAGGGCCGGCAGGGCCGACGAGGCCAACGGGCGAGTGCTGCCAAGAGCGAGGAGCCAAGACATGCAAGGCGGACGGAGGCGTCAAGCAAGACGCAAGCCAAGGACAGCATCACGCCACAGCCAGTGCGGATACCGACCACGGAGAAGGTTGGGGTCTGGAAGGAGGCAACGGCGCTGGCAAGTATCGGCGAGCGTTCGGCGAGCGTTCGGTGAGTGTTCGCAAGGACAAGATGTCCAGATCGATAGAGACTGACCAAGGCAGACAGAACCCAAGAGCCTCCAAAGCCCGAGGGCGGTGTATGAACCCAGGCAGGCGCCAGGGGGCGATGCGGCGCTGCGCACACAGCACAGCGCGCGGCGCAGCTGGGCCGGCATGGGGCGATGCAAGGCTCATGAGCAGGCATCAGCGACGTCCTTCTTGGGCGAGCCAGACCCAGACCATGCAATCTATTCCCGGCACGGCAGGAACGAGCGGGGGAGAGCCCAGAGTTCATCCCGCTCGATTTGCATGAGCGGCTCTGTGGCGAGCGAGCAGCACGATCCCGCTCCCAACAAGCGCGATGGCAGCCCACAACATCTATCCACGCATTCAAAGTCGTCAATGTTAGACCAATGCAAACGCCGGAGTCCCGTCGAGTTGGCAGCAGCGCAGCGAACGCAATATCCCACCTTGCTCTCGCGGTTCCGGGATTTGGCTTTCTCTTGAACGAGGTACTCTCGGATGCACTGGAGCTCAGCCTCCAGCTCAAGCATCCGATGGAGCAGATCGTTGTACTGTATCTCGCTGATTCGCGCGGGAGCATCGGGGCTTGTTGCGCTGTTCTGTCGACTCGACGGTCTGCTCCAGCTCGGTGCGGTGCTGACGGACTTTTCAGGCATCTCGACGATCGCTGTTCTCGCCCGGTGTCCAGTAGAGGGTGCCAGACGGGTCGTCGTGGTTGATGCAGAGCACAGCGGATAGAATGGTACCTGGCGTGAGAGTCCACGCCGCAGCGCACAGCCCAATGCCCACCAAGTTATGATGCAACCATCGCTTCTGGGCGAGGCAGTCAGTCGAGTCAAACTTACAGAAGGTCTCTGTTGACGGGTTCGACTGCAGTGTCATCTGCGATTGGCGGGTCCCTTCAACATCCTCGATCGCTTGTAAAGCCTCTGGGTGGTCCATATGTTGGTGCAGGATCTGGACTCACAGTGGCAATCACAATTCGTCGATGTTGGACATCAATAGCCATACGCTACACCCTGCGGCCAATATGAACGAGATTCCAGAACTACGCGCCCAGAGCGAGCTCGATCGGTAGGCGACTTGCTAGTCCCGTCGGTCCGTAGACATACCTCCAGCACAAAGGCAGTAAACTCTTCCTGGGCATTGGATTTCTTCAGGTCTCCAAGATTCCTCCAGGCTTTCCTGCATCTCGAGAAACCCGTCGTCTCAGTGCTTGTCTTTCCCCGCCATGACTGCCAAGACATTCTCAGTGCTATTTTGGATATTTTGCCCCCAACCCGTCAATCGCTATCAGCCTATGTCCCTGGTTTCTCCGCATGCAGCTGTAGCGTCCTGAGAGTGAAGCTCTCGCCACCCAACAAACATTGTGACGTATCGGCGATCAGCCTGTGCTGCCTCGACGGCCATTCCGTCTTCATGAGGTGCAGCTCGTCTTGGATCCGAGCAAGTTGTGCGGGATCTTCACTCACCATCGCTGCCGTCCTTGGTGATCCCATAACCATGGCTGGGGTTCCGTGCAGGGGCCATAGATCGATTGCTTGTAGAGCGCATAGAGCTACAGGCAGCGGAGATGAGGACACCGCATCTCGCTGCTCCAAGAGCCACCATGTTTTCTGTGCAGCCTCCATCAGCGGCGATGCTGCAGCTCCTGTTCGGACCCGCCTGTATCTTTGCCGAACATAGCCGTACCTGGAGCTCATTGTCGCGCCCGAGGCCGAAGATCGAGTTCCTTCCGGGTCTTGGCTCCACAAAGGCCTCGTACCATCCGACTGCCCGCTCGAATCGACCCTCATCGGCCTGTGGTGCTCTCATCCTGGCGACGTTCTTGCCTGGGTCTGGACAGCGCCTCTGCTGCCCTTCCTGTTGTGCTTGCTCCGCCTTTGCCAGTCTCGCCCAGCTCCGCCTGGCACATGCGAATGCCGCCATGAGCACGAGCGACGGATCATGTGAGAGTCATGCGACGACATCGATGCGCAGCCATCACGCCCGGTTTGTGCCTCTCCTGGTTTTGGCACTGTCTTGGGTCTGTCTCGGCCAGCCATCCAAGCGATCAAGGACCTTTCGCGGCAGACACCTCATCGACAGGCCCAACCAGCGACATGGATGCCACTCAGGTGCGTAGAGCAGCCGGCTCGGCGAGATCTGCTTGTGCATTTACTGACTCTCCCCATCCTCAGCCGCCGCAAGAGCCTGTTCGGGAGTGGGTGCTCGAAGCCGAGCAAGAGCTGCGACTCGAAATAGACTTCAAGCACACCGTCAAGATCAAGGTGGGTCGGTGCTCCTCGGCCAGCTGGGCACGGTATCGGCACACGCAAGCTCACACATAGGTTCACACTCATCGCCATTCGATTCTCGTCCTCCCTTCTCTTCTCCAGCTCAAGTCAGGAAGAGCAGAGCTCTTCGGCACGGAGCTGACTCTCGATCCTGAATATTTGTTCCGGGGACGCAAGCTGGCAATCTTTACATGGCACGGATGCACGCTCGATGTCAAGGGCCAGTGCAGCGGATACGTCGCTGGCGAGACACCCATGTACACTTATCTGAATACTCATCTGGCGCTGGCCCAGCTCTCGGCCGAGGCCAAGGCCCGCGACGAGATGGGGCCGCGAGTCCTCATCCTTGGGCCAACCGACGTCGGGAAGAGCACCCTGGCCAAGATTCTGCTCAACTACTCAACCAAGCAGAGCCTGAAGCCGCTCTTTGTCGATATTGATCCCAAGGAGGTGAGCCCAGGTGTCGCAGCGGCTGGGCGGTGGCATGAGCCGCCGTCTCTCCAAGCAGCAGCAACCTCTCCCGTATCGTCGAGCGCATTTGTCATGGCCCCAGATCAGGCTTCTTTCCACCATGATTTGCATTGCGATTTCCGTTGTGTCTTCCATCGCACTTCGAACTCGGATACTTGCACAGGCTTCTCCGCGTCCTAATGCAGAGCAATAATCTCGTCGACCATTTCCACGGCATTGTCCTCCTTGGCGGACATAGGGCACCGTCGCTGTTCCAGGAGCGCTTTCGACCATTGCTATTGCCCGTATGATTGATGCCGAGGATGATTTCGGCGCCAGCCCAACCATCACCAACAGTACGCCTTATGTGCTCTACTACGGACAAACGAGCCCCACCGAGAAGCCGATCTGGTACAAAACGCTCCTGTCGAATCTCGCGGCTGTTGTCTCCAAGAAAACCGAGATCGATCCCGAAGGTGAGCAGAGGCAGCGCACTGGCAAAACAGCGCTCGCTTACTATTTGGCAGCATTACGTTGCGACGATGCAGATCGGTGCACTATCGCATATCTGGCCAAGCCATGACACGCTGACTTTGATGCCCCGTCAGCACAGTTCGATCATCGGGAATCATCATCGACTCTCCATCACAGTTTGTGGAATCGGGCGGCAGGGATCTCCTTATGCACACAATCACCGAGTTCAAAGGTGTGTGCCATCGACGATACTTATCGCGGGCCATTGCCGCTGCCAGTGGGCTTGCTAGTTGCCGACCGGAGGCTCGGCGAAGGTCTCGACCAAAGAGGGTGACTGCAGCGAGGAAATCCCTTCGCTATGTGCCGAAGTGGGATACTCAACAAGCAACTGCCTTGCATCACTGATATTTGACTCGGATCTCCCCATCGATTGCCACTGCAGTCAATGTCATTCTGGTGATAGGACACGAACGAATGTACAGCGACCTCAAGCAAGAGTTCAATGACAACAGCGGGATCTCGATCATCAAGCTGCACAAATCCGGCGGCGTTGTGAATCGCGACGACACATTCCGCAAGCAGAGTCAATCGCAAAAGATTAGCGAATACTTTTATGGCACACCCAAGCTCGAGCACAGCCCGTACTCGTGCAGCGTCAACTACGCAGACATCACCATCCGACAGGTTGGCGAAGGAACTCTGGCGCCGTCGTCGGCCTTGCCTCTGGGCGCGCAGCGCAAAGTGGCCGAGACCAGGATGGTCAAGATCGATCCCGGCGAGATACTGTTGCACTCGATCATGGCCGTTTCGAACGTGCCGGTGGATCCAGACGCGGCCCTGTCTGTGGACGAAGAGAGTCGCAACATTGCAAAGACTCCCCTTGCTGGGTTCGTTTATGTGTAAGTTACATCCACGACTGGGATTCTGTCGAGTGCAATCGACATCATTTGCCGAGCCAGTGGGCAGCACGGCACATTGACTGCGCCGATTCACCATCAACTCTACTCCGGATTAGGTCTGAGGTTGACGAAGTGCGCAAGAAGCTCACGGTTTTGGCCCCCATGCCTGGACGACTGCCGAAAAAGTACTTTGTGCTTGGGTCACTGAAGTGGATCGAGATCTAGCGCAAGTGGTAGGCCAGCCCGGCTGGTGGCATCAAGCGATCGAGCTCCAGAGGGCTGTATTAATGCACACCTGGCGCTCGCTCCGAGAATACAATCTGCACCCGCTGTATATTCCGATCATGGGACGCCCTGCTCCCTGGATGCGCTCTGTCGACTTGCCCATTCTTGCAATTGGCGCGCAGCACGGTGCTCGCACGTTGGTGTCACATGCTGCGGCCACATGACTGCTCGTGGTCGCGTTGGCCTGGCTGCGTTTTTTCGTTTTTGGATCTGCTCTGTCCAAAACCGCATCGTCACCGCCCAACAGCCAGAGCACCCAGCGCCAGCCGCCGCTCACGAAAAAGCACAAGCTGCCATGGGTAAGCAGCCCCCGGGCTATGCGCCGGCGACAGCGTCTCTGGATGCACGGGCCAGTGGGGCGGGAGTGTCGTTTTCCGGGCAACCAACGGGATGCTGGACTCGTTATCAATCAGTAATCGAGGATCAGCAGCCGTGAACGGATCCGATGGCCAGAACAAACCCGAGAGCCTAGCCTGCCATCTCGCAGGACTCGACTCATACGCTTGGATGAGCAGGGATATGGAATTGAGTCGTCCTGTCCGCACTGGGCGGCCTTGGCGTGCTCGGCCTGGACGGCATCCTTGCGCGAACGAACTTGGGCCATACTGTTCGCCGTTCTAGCGGCCATCGCTCCAACGATCCTGCGGATAGAGCGCCCGTGTCACCATCCGAGGACACTGCCATGTCGCTGACGCTTTATCGATCCACTCCACAAACTGTCGGACTTTGGTGGGATCGCCTCCCGGAACCACTGCTGTAACTATACGGATCCTTGTGGCCGACAGATTGGTCTGGAATGACAAACGCCGAAAAGGCGCACATGCAGTCTCTGATGGAGAAGAAGCAAGTACGTATGCTTGCCGGGCCTCATCCGTTGTAAAGACGACATTCTGCGCTCGAGGGCAGCGGCCACGAGTTCTCGCTGTCGAAGCGCCCAAGCCGTGGCCTTTGATCCCTCTGACCTGGTCCGTGTGCTTCAAACTGCGCTGGCAGATGCAAGACTTTATGCGCCTGTACTCCAGACTCGTCGATCGGTGTTTCAACGACTGCATCAATGACTTCACGTCCAAGGCTCTGGGCAGCAAGGAGGTGGGTTGCCATTACGTCTCGTTTTTGTGCAAGTGACACATTCATCCGGCTATGAGTACGAGCTCGTCGCAGCTCCTGCCGCTGGAACAGGACGAGAGGAGCCCCGACAGACAACCCCCCCCGATGCGTTCGCCTAATTCGCATATCTATATCCCCTGCCACGTATGGCGACCATTTGCCATCTGGAATACAATAGCAAAGCTGCCTGAGCAAGTGCACCGAAAAGTTCATGAAGCACTCTGAGCGAGTTGGTCTGCGATTCGGCGAGCTCAACCAGATGATGCAACAGCAGCAGCAGTAATACAACCCT